>NC_082661.1:126413507-126718528 GCF_025265405.1 Mesoplodon densirostris
ACAAGGGTCATGGAGCATTCTGATGACAAGCTTGTGGAGTATTTTGATGACAATGGCATGGAGCATTGTGATGAAAAGGGCATGGGGCTTTGTGATGAAAAAGGCATGGAGCCTTTTCGTGACAGGGTTCAAGGAGCATTCTGACGACAAGTGTCAGGGAGCATTGTGATGACAAGTGTATTGAGAATTGTGATGACAAAGGTCATGGAGCATTGTGATGAAAAGGGCATGGCTTATTGTGATGACAGGCATCATGGAGCGTTGTGAGGACAACTGTTATGGAACATTGTGATCACAAGGGTTTGGAGCATTGTGATGACAGAGGTCATGGATCATTTTGATTTCAAGGAGCATGGAGCATTGTGATGACAAGGGCATGAAGCAATGTGATCCCAAAGTTCATGGAGGATTGTGATAACAATGGAAATGGAGTATTGTGATGACAAGTGCATAGAGCATTGTAATGACAAGGTCATGTAGCATTTTGCTGACAAAGGCATGGAGCATTGTGATGACAGGTGTCATGGAGCACTGTGATGACAAGCGTCATGGAGCATTGTGAATACATGGGTCATGGAACATTGGGATAACATGGGCATGGATCATTGTGATGACAAGGGTAATGGAGCATTGGGCTGAAAATGTTCATGGATTATTGTGATGACAGGTGTCATGGAGCATTGTGATTACAGGGGTCTTGGAGCATTGTGATGACAAGAGTCCCGGATCATTGTGTTGTCAGGTGTCATGGAGTGTTTTGATGACAGTGGTCATGGAGCATTGTGATGATATTGGTCATGGAGTATTGTGATGAGAAGGTCATAGAGAATTGGGCTGAAAATATTCATGGAGTATTGTGGTGACGGGGGTCATGGAGCATTGTGATGACAAGGGAATGGAGCATGGTGATGACAAGCTCTTGGAGCATTGTGAGGAGATGACCATGGAGACTTGTGATGACAAATCTAATGGAGCATTCTGATGAAAAAGGGAATGGATCATTGTGATTACTGGAGTCTTCGAGCATTGTGATGACAAGGGCATGGAGCATTGTGAGGAGAAGACCATGGAACATTCTGATGACATGCGTCATGGAGCTTTGTGATGACAAGGGCATGGAGCATTGTGATTACATGGATCTTGGAGCATTGTGATGACAACGGTCATGGAGCCTTGTGATGACAAGGCCGTGGAATATTATGATGGCAGGTGTCATGGAGCATTGTTACGAAAGAGGTAACGGAGCATTGTGATGAGAAGGGCATTGAGCATTGATCTGAAATGTTTCATGGATTACTGTGATGAGAGTGGGCATGGCGGTTTGTCATGACAAGGGCACGGTACACTGTGATACATGGGTCATGGAGGATTGTAATGACAAGGTCATGGAGCATTGTGATGAGAATGGCATTGAGCATTGTGAGGACAAGTGTCATGGAGCTTTGTGATGACAAGGACATGGAGCAATGTGATGAGAGGGTTCATGGAGCATTGTGATGACAATGACATGGAGCATTGTGATGCCAAGGGTCATGGAGCTTTGTGATGACAAAGGTCATGGAGCATTTTGATGACAAGTGTGTGGTGCATTGTGATGAGAAGGGCAGGGAGCATTTTGATGACAGGGTCATGCAGCAATTTGATGAAAAGTGTAATGGAACATTTTGATGCCAGGGTTTATAGAACATTGTGATGCCAGGGGTCATGGAGCTTTGGGATGAAAAGGGTCATGGAGCATTTTGATGACAGGTGTTATGGAACATTGTGATGTCAGGGGTCATGGAACATTGTGCTGATAAGGGGATGTAGCATTGTGATGACAGGGGTCATGGAACATTGTGATAACAGGGGTGAGGGAGGATTGTGATGACTAGTGATGGAACATTGTGATATCTCATGTGAGAGAGTATTTGGATGAGAAGTGCATGGAGCATTGTGATTACAAGGTTTATGGAGCATAGCGATGACAAGGTTGTGGATCATTGTGGTGAAAAGCGCATGGCAAAATTTGATGACAAGGGTCATGGAGCATTGTTCTGACAAAGGCATGGAGCATTGTGATGACAAGGGTCACGGAGCATTGTGGTTACAAAGGTCACAGAGCCTTGTGATGATGCGGGCATGGATTGTTGTGATGACAAACGTTATGAAGCATTGTGATGACTGTAGTCACGGAGCATTGTGATGACAGGGGTCATGGAGCATTGTGATGACAAGGGCATGGAGAATTGTGATGACAGTGGCATGGAGCATTGGTCTGACAAGTTTCATAGATTATTGTGATGAGAGTGGGCATGGTGCATTGTGATGACAAGGGAATGGAGCATGTTGGTGACAAGGTCTTGGAGCATTGTGATGAGATGACCATGGAGACTTGTGATGACAAGTCTAATGGAGCATTCTTATGAAAAGGGGCATGGAGCATTGTGATTACGGGGGTCTTGAAGCATTGTGATGACAAGGGCATGGAGCATTGTGAGGCGAAGGCCATGGAACATTGTGATGACATGCGTCATGGAGCTTTGTGATGACAAGGGCATGGAGCATTGTGATTACATGGGTTTTGGAGCATTGTGCTGACAAGGGTCCTGGAGCCTTGTGATGACAAGGCCGTGGAACATTGTGATGGCAGGGGTCATGGAGCTTGTTATGACAGAGGTAATGGAGCATTGTGATGAGAAGTGCATTGAGCATTGGTCTGAAATATTTCATGGATTATTGTGATGAGAGTGGGCATGGCGCATTGTGATGACAAGGGCACGGTACACTGTGATACATGGGTCATGGAGGATTGTAATGACAAGGGCATGGAGCATTGTGATGAGAAGGGCATCGAGCATTGTGATGACAAGTGCCATGGAGCTTTGTGATGACAAGGGCATGGAGCAATGTGATGAGAGGGTTCATGGAGCATTGTGATGACAATGACATGGAGCATTGTGATGCCAAGGGTCATGGAGCTTTGTGATGACAAAGGTCATGGAGCATTTTGATGACAAGGGTGTGGTGCATTGTGATGAGAACGGCAGGGAGCATTGTGATGACCAGGTAATGCAGTATTGTAAAGAGAGGTGTCAGGGAGCATTGTGATGACATATGTAATGGCCCATTGTGATGACAATGGCATGGAGCATTGTGATGCAAACTTCCATTGAGGATTCTGATCACAAAGGTAATGGAGCATTGTGATGACAATGGCTTGGAGCATTGTGATGACAAGTGTCAGGGAGCATTGTGCTGACAAGTGCATGGAGAATTGTGATGACAAAGGTCATGGAGCATTCTGATGACAAGCTTGTGGAGTATTTTGATGACAATGGCATGGAGCATAGGGATGAAAAGGGCATGGGGCTTTGTGATGAAAAAGGCATGGAGCCTTTTCGTGACAGGGTTCAAGGAGCATTCTGACGACAAGTGTCAGGGAGCATTGTGATGACAAGTGTATTGAGAATTGTGATGACAAAATTCATGGAGCATTGTGATGAGAAGACCATGGATAATTGTGATGATGAGCGTCATGGGGTGTTGTGATGATAAGTGTTTTGCAACATTGTGATCACCAGGGTTTGGAGCATTGTGATGAGAGAGGTCATGGAGCATTTTGATTTCACTGTGATGACAATAGCCTGAAGCATTATGATGATGGGCATGGTGCATTGTTATGACAGTGTTCATGGAGCATTGAGATGAAAAGGGGCATGGAACATTCTGATGATATGCATCATGGAGCTTTGTGATGACAAGGGCAAGGAGCATTATGATTACAGTGGTCTTGGAGCACTGTGATGAAAAGGGCATGGATCATTGTGATGAAAAAGGCATGGAGCCTTGTCATGACAGAGTTCATGGAGCATACTGACGACAAGTGTCAGGGAGCATTGTGATGAAAAGAGTATTGAGAATTGTGATGACAAAGGTCATGGAGCCTTGTGATGAGAAGACCATGGATAATAGTGATGATTAGCGTCATGGGGTTTTGTGATGATAAGTGTTATGCAACATTGTGATCACCAGGGTTTGGAGCATTGTGATGACAGAGGTCATGGAGCATTTTGATTTCATTGTGATGACAATAGCCTGAAGCATTATGATGATGGGCATGGTTCATTGTGATGACAGGGTTCATGGAGCATTGTGATGAAAAGGGGCATGGAGCATTGTGATTACAGGAGTTTGGAGCATTGTGATGAGAAGGGTCATGGAGCCTTGTGATGACAGGGGTCATGGAGCATTGTGATGACCAGGGAATGGAGCATGGTGATGACAAGGTCTTGGAGCATTGTGATGAGATGACCATGGAGACTTGTGATGACAAGTCTCATGGAGCATTCTGATGAAAAGGGGCATGGAGCATTGTGATTACGAGGGTATGGAGCATTGTGATGCCAAGGGCATGGAGCATTGTGAGGAGAAGGCCATGGAACATTCTGATGACATGTGTCATGGAGCTTTGTGATGACAAGGGCATGGAGCATTGTGATTACATGGCTCTTGGAGCATTGTGATGACAATGGTCATGGAGCCTTGTGATCACAAGGCCGTGGAACATTGTGATGGCAGGGGTCATGGAGCATTGTTGATAGAGGTAATGGAGCATTGTGATGAGAAGGGCATTGAGCATTGGTCTGAAATGTTTCATGGATTATTGTGATGAGAGTGGGCATGGAGCATCGTGATGACAAGGGCACGGTACACTGTGATAGATGGGTCATGGAGGATTGTAATGACAAGACATGGAGCATTATGATGAGAAGGGCATCGAGCATTGTGATGACAAGTGTCATGGAGATTTGTGATGACAAGGGCATGGAGCAATGTGAAGAGAGGTTTCTTGTAGCATTGTGATGACAATGACATGGAGCATTGTGATGCCAAGGGTCATGGAGCTTTGTGATGACAAAGGTCATGGAGCATTTTGATGACAAGCGTGTGGTGCATTGTTATGAGTAGGGCAGGGAGCATTTGGATGACAGGGTCATGCAGCAATTTGATGAAAAGTGCAATGGAACATTTTGATGACAGGGGTTATAGAACACTGTGATTCCAGGGTTCATGGAGCTTTGGGATGAAAAGGGTCATGGAGCATTTTGATGACAGTGGTTATGGAACATTGTGATGTCATGGGTCATGGAACATTGTACTGATAAGGGGATGTAGCATTGTGATGACAGGGGTCATGGAACATTGTGATAACAGGGTTGAGGGAGGAATGTGATGACTAGTGATGGAACATTGTGATATCTCATGTGAGAGAGCATTTGGATGAGAAGTGAATGGAGCATTGTGATTACAGTGGTCTTGGAGCATTGCGAAGAAAAGGCATGGATCATTGTGATGATAAAGGCATGGAGCCTTGTCATGACAGGGTTCATGGAGCATCCTGACGACAAGTGTCAGGGAGCATTGTGAAGAAAAGTGTATTGAGCATCGTGATGACAAAGATCATGGAGCATTGTGATGATAAGACCATGGATAATTGTGATGATGAGCGTCATGGTGTGCTGTGATGATAAGTTTTATGTAACATTGTGATCACAAGGGTTTGCAGCATTATGATGTCAGAGGTCATGGAGAATATTAATTTCATTGTGATGACAATAGACTGAAGTAGTATGATGATGGGCATCGTGCACTGTGATGACAGGGTTCAGGGAGCATTGAGATGAAAAGGGGCATATAGCATTGTGGTTACAAAGGTCTTGGAGCATTGTGATGACAAGGGCATGGAGTATTGTGATGAGATGGCCATTGGACATTCTGATGACATGTGTCATGGAGCTTTGTGATGAGAAGGGCATGGAGCATTGTGATTACAGTGGTTTTCAGCATTGTGATGACCAGTGTCATGGAACCTTGTGAAGACTATGCCATGGAACTCTGTGATGGCAGGGGTCATGGTGCATTGTTATGACAGAGGTAATGGAGCATTGTGATGAGAAGGGCATGGAACATTGGTCTGAAATATTTCATGTATTATTTTGATGACAGTGGGCATGGAACATTGGTCTGAAATATTTCATGTATTATTTTGATGATAGTGGGCATGGAGCATTTTGATGACAAGGGTACGGAACATTATGATACATTCATCATGCAGGATTGTAATGACAAAGGCATGGAGCATTGTGATGAGAAGGGCATCGAGCATTGTTATGACACGTGTCATGGAGCTTTGTGATGACAAGGGCATTGAGCAATGTTATGAGAGTGTTCATGGAGCATTGTGATGACAATCACATTTAGCATTGTGATGCCAGGGGTCATGGAGCTTTCTGCTGACCAGTCATGGAGCATTTTGATGACAAGGACATGGTGCATTGTGATGAGAAGTGCAGGGAGCATTTTGATGACCGGGTCATGCAGCAATTTGATGAAAAGTGTAATGGAACATTTTAATGGGAGGGGTTATAGAACATTGTGAGGTCAGGGGTCTTGGAGCTTTGGGATGAAAAGGGTCATGGAGCATTTTGATGACATGCGTTATGGAACATTGTGATGTCAGGGGTCTTGGAACATTGTGCTGATAAGGGGATGTAGCATTGTGATGACAGGGTCATGGATCATTGTGATTACAGGGTTGAGGGAGTATTGTGATGACTAGGGATGGAATACTGTGATATCTCTGGTAACAGCGCATTTTGATGAGAAGTGCATGGAGCATTGTAATTACAAGGTTTATGGAGCATTGCAATGACAAGGTTTGGAACGTTGTGATGAAATGCACGTGGCACATTGTGATGACAATGGTCATGGAGCATTGTTTTGACAAAGACATGTAGCATTGTGATGACGAGGGTCACAGAGAATTGTGATGAAATGTTCATGGAGCAGTGTGGTAACAAATATCACAGAGCCTTGTGATGACGCGGTTGGAACATTTTGAGGAAAAACGTTATGAAGCATTGTGATGACTGGAGTCACTGAGCATTATGATGACAGGGGTCATGGAGCACTGTGATGACATGTGTCATGGAACATTGTGCTGACAAGTGCATGGAGCATTGTGATGACCAGGGTCATGGAGCATTGTGCTGAGAAAGGCATAGATCATTGTGATGACAAGGGTCAAAGAGCATTGTGATGAAAAGTTCATGGAGCATTGGGGTTAAAAAGGTCACAGATACTGTTGATGGTGAGGGCATGGACCATTGTGATGACAAAGGTCATGAAGCATTGTGATGACTGGAGTAATGGAGCATTGTGATGACAGGGGTCATGGAGCATTGTGATAACAAGGGCATGGAGCATTGTGATGACAAGGGCATGGAACATTGGTCTAATAACTTTCATGGTTTGTTGCGATGACAGTTGGAATGGCCTATTGTGATGACAAGGGCATGGAGCATTGTGATGACCAGGTCATGCAGTATTGTGAAGATAAGTGTCAGGGAGCATTGTGATGACATATGTAATGGCCCATTGTGATGACAATGGCATGTAGCACTGTGATGCCAAGTGTCATGGAGGATTCTGATGAGAAAGGTAATGGAGCATTGTGATGACAAGGGTCCGGGAGCATTCTGATGACAAGCTTGTGGAGTATTTTGATGACAATGGTATGGAACATTGTGATGAAAATGGCATGGGGCATTTTGATGAAAAAAGCATGCAGCCTTTTCGTGATGGGTTTCAAGGAGCATTCTGATGACAAGTGTCAGGGAGCATTGTGATCACAAGTGTATTGAGAATTGTGATGACAAAGGTCATGGAGCATTGTGATGAAAAGGGCATGGAGTATTGTGATGACAGGCATCATGGAGCGTTGTGATGACAAGTGTTATGGAACAATGTGATCACAAGGGTTTGGAGCATTGTGATGACAGAGCTCATGGATCATTTTGATTTCAAGGAGCAAGGAGCATTGTGATGACAAGGGCATGAAGCAATGTGATCCCAAGGTTGATGGAGGATTGTGATGACAATGGAAATGGAGTATTGTGATGACAAGCACATAGAGGATTGTAATGACAAGGTCATTTAGCATTTTGCTGACAAAGACATGGAGCATTGTGATGACAATGGCATGGAGCATTGTGATGCCAAGTGTCATGGGGGATTCTGATGACAATGGTAATGGAGCATTGTGATGACAATGGCTTGGAGCATTGTGATGACAAGGGTCAGGGAGCATTGTGCTGACAAGTGCATGGATAATTGTGATGACAAGGTTCATGGAGCATTCTGATGACAAGCCTGTGGTGTATTTTGATGACAATGGCATGCAGCATTGGGATGAAAACGGCATGTGGCTTTGTGATGAAAAAGACATGGAGCCTTTTTGTGACAGGGTTCAAGGAGCATTCTGACGACAAGTGTAAGGGAGCATTGTGATGAGAAGTTTATTGAGAATTTTGATGACAAAGGTCATGGAGCCTTGTGATGAGACGACCATGGATCATTGTGATGATGAGCGTCATGGGGTGTTGTGATGATAAGTGTTATTCAACATTGTTATCACCAGGATTTTGAGCATTGTGATGACAGAGGTCATGGAGCATTTTGATTTGATTGTGATGACAATTGCCTGAAGCATTATGATGATGGGCATTGTTCATTGTGATGACAGGGTTCATAGGAGCATTGAGATGAAAAGGGGCATGGAATATTGTGATTACAGGGGTCTTAGTGCTTTGTGATGACAAGAGCAGGGAGCATTGTGATGAGAAGTCCATAGAACATTCTGATGTCATGCGTCATGGAGCTTTGGATGGCAAGGGCATGGAGCATTGTGATTACAGGGGTCTTGGAGCATTGTGATGAAAAGGGCATGGATCATTGTGATGAAAAAGGCATGGAGCCTTGTCATGACAGGGTTCATGGAGCATACTGATGACAAGTGTCAGGGAGCACTGTGATGAAAAGTGTATTCAGAATTGTGATGACAAAGGTCATGGAGAATTGTGATGAAAAGTGTATGGAGTATTGTGATGACAGGCATCATGGAGCGTTGTGAGGACAAGTGTTATGGAACATTGTGATCACAAGGGTTTGGAGCATTGTGATGACAGAGGTTATGGATCATTTTGATTTCAAGGAGCATGTAGCATTGTGATGACAAGGGCATGAAGCAATGTGATCCCAAGGTTCATGGAGGATTGTGATGACAATGGTAATCGAGTATTGTGATGACAATCGCATAGAGCATTGTAATGACAATGTCATGTAGCATTTTTCTGACAAAGGCATGGAGCATTGTGATGACAGGTGTCATGGAGCACTGTGATGACGAGCGTCACGGATCACTGTGAATACAGGGGTCATGGAACATTGGGATGACAAGGGCATGGATCATTGTGATGACAAGTGTCATGGAGGATTGGGCTGAAAATGTTCATGGAGTATTGTGATGACAGGGGTCATGGAGCATTGTGATTACCGGGGTCTTGGAGCATTGTGATGACAAGAGTCCCGGATCATTGTGTTGTCAGGTGTCATGGAGTGTTGTGATGACAGTGGTCATGGAGCATTGTGATGATATTGGTCATGGAGCATTGTGATGAGAAGGTCATGGAGCATTGGGCTGAAAATGTTCATGGAGTATTGTGATGACAGGAGTCATGGAGCATTGTGATGACAAGGGAATGGAGCATGGGGATGACAAGGTCTTGGAGCATTGTGATGAGTTGACCATGGAGACTTGTGATGACAAATATCATGGAGCCTTCTGATGAAAAGGGGCATGGAGCATTGTGATTACGAGTGTCTTGGAGCATTGTGATGACAAGGGCATGGAGCATTGTGAGGAGAAGGCCATGGAACATTCTGATGACATGCGTCATGGAGCTCTGTGATGACAAGGGCATGGAGCATTGTGATTACATGGGTCTTGGAGCATTGTGATGACAATGGTCATGGAGTCTTGTGATCACAAGGCCGTGGAACACTGTGATGGCAGGGGTCATGGAGCATTGTTACGACAGAGGTAATGGAGCATTGTGATGAGAAGTGCATTGAGCATTGGTCTGAAATGTTTCATGGATTATTGTGATGACAGTGGGCATGGCGCATTGTGATGACAAGGGCACGGTACACTGTGATACATGGGTGATGGAGGATTGTAATGACAAGGACATGGAGCATTGTGATGAGAAGGGCATCGAGCATTGTGATGACAAGTGTCATGGAGCTTTGTGATGACAAGTGCATGGAGCAATGTGATGAGAGGGTTCATGGAGCATTGTGATGTCCATGGCATGGAGCATTGTGATGCCAAGGGTCATGGAGCTTAGTGATGGCCATGGTCATGGAGCATTTTGATGACAAGTGTGTGGTGCATTGTGATGAGAAGGGCAGGGCGCATTTTGATGACAGGGTCATGCAGCAATTTGATGAAAAGTGTAATGTAATATTTTGATGACAGTGGTTATAGAACATTGTGATGCCAGGGGTCATAGAGCTTTGGGATGTAAATGGTCATGGAGCATTTTGTTGACAGGGGTTATGGAACATTGTGATGTCAGGGGTCATGGAAAATTGTGCTGATAAGGGGATGTAGCATTGTGATGACAGGGGTCATGGAACATTGTGATAACAGGGGTGAGGGAGGATTGTGATGGCAAGTGATGGAGCATTGTGATATCTCATGTGAGAGAGCATTTGGATGAGAAGTGCATGGAGCATTGTGATTACAAGGTTTATGGAGCATAGCGATTACAATGTTGTGGATCATTGTGATGAAAAGCACATGGCACATTTTGATGACAAGGGTCATGGAGCATTGTTCTGACAAAGGCATGGAGCATTGTGATGACAAGGGTCACGGAGAATTGTGATGAAAAGTTCATGGAGCATTGTGGTCACAAAGGTCACAGAGCCATGCGATGACGCAGGCATGGACCGTTGTGATGACAATCGTTATGAAGCATTGTGATGACTGGAGTCACGGAGCATTGTGATGACAAGGGTCATGGAGCATTGTGATGACAAGGGCATGGAACATTGGGATGACAGGGGCATGGAGCATTCGTCTGACAAGTTTAATAAATTATTGTGATGACATTGGACCTGGTGCATTGTGATGACAAGGGCATGGAGCATTGTGATGACAAGGGCAAGGAGTATTGTGAAAACAGGTGTAAGGGGGCATTGTGATGACATATGTCATGGTCAATTTCAAAGACAATGGCATGGAGCATTGTGATTCCAAATGTCATGGTCCATTGCGATGACAGGGGCATGAAGCATTGTGATTACATGGGTCTTGGAGCATTGTGATGACAAAGGTCATGGAGCATTGTGATGAGAAATCCATGGAGCCTTCTGATGACATGTCATATGGAGCATTCTGATGAAAAGGGGCATGGAGCATTCTGATTACAGGGGTCGTGGAACATTGTGATAACAAGGGCAAGGAGCATTGGTCTAATAAGTTTCATGGATTATTGTGATGAGAGTTGGAATGGCACATTGTGATGACAAGGGCATGGAGCATTGTGATGACCAGGTTATGCAGTATTGTGAAGAGAGGTGTCAGGGAGCATTGTGATGACATATGTAATGGCCCATTGTGATGACAATGGCATGGAGCATTGTGATGCCAAGTGTCATGGAGGATTCTGATGACAAAGGTAATGGAGCATTGTGATGACAATGGCTTGGAGCATTGTGATGATAAGGGTCAGGGAGCATTTTGCTGACAAGTGCACGGAGAATTGTGATGACAAGCGTCATGGAGCATTCTGATGACAAGCTTGTGGAGTATTTTGATGACAATAGCATGGAGCACTGGGATGAAAACGGCATGTGGATTTGTGATGAAAATGGCATGGAGCCTTTTCGTGACACAGTTCAAGGAGCATTCTGACGACAAGTGTCAGGGAGCATTTTGATGACAAGTGTATGGAGAATTGTGATGACAAAGTTCATGGAGCATTGTGATGAAAAGGGCATGGAGTATTGTGATGACAGGCATTATGGAGCGTTGTGAGGACAAGTGTTATTGAACATTTTGATCACAAGGGTTTGGAGCATTGTGATGGCAGAGGTCATGGATCATTTTGATTTCAAGGAGCATGGAGCATTTTGATGACAAGGGCCTGAAGCAATGTGATCCCAATGTTCCTGGAGGATTGTGATGACAATGGTAATGGAGTATTGTGATGACATGCGCATAGAGCATTGTAATGACAAGGTCATGTAGCATTTTGCTGACAAAGGCATGGAGCACTGTGATGACAGATGTCATGGAGCACTGTGATTACAAGCGTCATGGAACTTTGGGATGACAAGTGCGTGGATTATTGTGATGACAAGTGTCATGGAGCAATGGGCTGAAAATTTTCATGGAGTATTGTGATGACAGGGGTCATGGAGCATTGTGATGACAAGGTCATGGAGCATTGTTATGACAGGGGCATGGAGCATTGGTCTGACAAGTTTCATAGATTATTGTGATGACAGTGGACATGGTGCATTGTGATGACAAGGGCATGGAGCATTGTGATGACAAGGGCAAGGAGTATTGTGAAAACAGGTGTAAGGGGGCATTGTGATGACATATGTCATGGTCAATTTCAAAGACAATGGCATGGAGCATTGTGATGCCAAATGTCATGGTCCATTGCGATGACAGGGGCATGAAGCATTGTGATTACATGGGTCTTGGAGCATTGTGATGACAAAGGTCATGGAGCATTGTGATGAGAAATCCATGGAGCCTTCTGATGACATGTCATATGGAGCATTCTGATGAAAAGGGGCATGGAGCATTCTGATTACAGGGGTCATGGAACATTGTGATAACAAGGGCAAGGAGCATCGGTCTAATAATTTTCATGGATTATTGTGATGAGAGTTGGAATGGCACATTGTGATGACAAGGGCATGGAGCATTGTGATGACCAGGTTATGCAGTATTGTGAAGAGAGGTGTCAGGGAGCATTGTGATGACATATGTAATGGCCCATTGTGATGACAATGGCATGGAGCATTGTGATGCCAAGTGTCATGGAGGATTCTGATGACAAAGGTAATGGAGCATTGTGATGACAATGGCTTGGAGCATTGTGATGATAAGGGTCAGGGAGCATTTTGCTGACAAGTGCACGGAGAATTGTGATGACAAGCGTCATGGAGCATTCTGATGACAAGCTTGTGGAGTATTTTGATGACAATGGCATGGAGCACTGGGATGAAAACGGCATGTGGATTTGTGATGAAAATGGCATGGAGCCTTTTCGTGACACAGTTCAAGGAGCATTCTGACGACAAGTGTCAGGGAGCATTTTGATGACAAGTGTATGGAGAATTGTGATGACAAAGTTCATGGAGCATTGTGATGAAAAGGGCATGGAGTATTGTGATGACAGGCATCATGGAGCGTTGTGATGACAAGTGTTATGGAACAATGTGATCACAAGGGTTTGGAGCATTGTGATGAGAGAGGTCATGGATCATTTTGATTTCAAGGAGCATGGAGCATTGTGATGACAAAGTTCATGAAGCATTGTGATGACTGGAGTAACGGAGCATTGTGATGACAGGGGTCATGGAGCATTGTGATAACAAGGGCATGGAGCATTGTGATGACAATGGCATGGAGTATTGTGAAGACAGGTGTCAGGGTGCATTGTGATGAAATATGTCATGGTCCATTGCGATGACAATAGCATGGAGCATAGTGATGCCAAATGCAAGGGAGGATTGTGATGACAAATATAATGGAGCACTGTGATGACTAGGGCTTGGAGCATTATGAAGACAAGGGCCATTGAGAATTTTCATGACAATGTTGTGAACCATTGTGATGACAAGGTCCTGGAGCATTGTGATGAGAAAACCATGGAGCCTTGCGATGACAAGTCTCATGGAGCATACTGATGAAAAGGGGCATGGGGCATTCTGATTACAGGGGTCTTAAACATTGTGATAACAAGAGCATGGAGCAATGTGATGACAAGGGCATGGAGCATTCGTCTAATAAGTTTCATGGATTATTGTGATGACAGTTGGAATGGCGCATTATGAAGACAAGAGCATGGAGCATTGTGATGACCAGATCATGCAGTATTGTGAAGAGAGGTGTCAGGGAGCATTGTGATTACATATGTAATGGCCCATTGTGATGACAATGGCTTGGAGCATTGTGATTCCAAGTGTCATTGAGGATTCTAATGACAAAGGTAATGGAGCATTGTGATGACAATGGCTTGGATCATTGTGATGACAAGGGTCAGGGAGCATTGTGCTGACAAGTGCATGGATAATTGTGATGACAAGGGTCATGGAGCATTCTGATGACAAGCTTGTGTAGTATTTTGATGACAATGGCATGGAGCTTTGGGATGAAAACAGCATGGGGCTTTGTGATGAAAAAGGCATGGAGCCTTTTCGTCACAGGCTTCAAGGTGCATTCTGACGACAAGTGTCAGGGAGCATTATGATGACAAGTGTATTGAGAATTGTGATGACAAAGGTCATGGAGCATTGTGATGAGAAGACCATGGATAATTGTGATGATGAGCGTCATGGGGTGTTGTGATGATAAGTGTTTTGCAACATTGTGATCACCAGGGTTTGGAGCATTGTGATGAGAGAGGTCATGGAGCATTTTGATTTCACTGTGATGACAATAGCCTGAAGCATTATGATGATGGGCATGGTGCATTGTTATGACAGTGTTCATGGAGCATTGAGATGAAAAGGGGCATGGAGCATTGTGATTACAGGTTTCTTGGAGCATTGTGATGACAAGGGCATGGAGCATTGTGATGAGAAGTGCATGGAACATTCTGATGATATGCATCATGGAGCTTTGTGATGACAAGGGCAAGGAGCATTATGATTACAGTGGTCTTGGAGCACTGTGATGAAAAGGGCATGGATCATTGTGATGAAAAAGGCATGGAGCCTTGTCATGACAGAGTTCATGGAGCATACTGACGACAAGTGTCAGGGAGCATTGTGATGACAAGGGAATGGAGAATGGTGATGACAAGGTCTTGGAGCATTGTGATGAGTTGACCATGGAGACTTGTGATGACAAATATCATGGAGCCTTCTGATGAAAAGGGGCATGGAGCATTGTGATTATGAGTGTCTTGGAGCATTGTGATGACAAGGGCATGGAACATTGTGAGGAGATGGCCATGGAACATTCTGATGACATGTGTCATGGAGCTTTGTGATGACAAGGGCATGGAGCATTGTGATTACATGGGTCTTGGAGCATTGTGATGACAATGGTCATGGAGCCTTGTGATCACAAGGCCGTGGAACATTGTGATGGCAGGGGGCATGGAGCATTGTTGATAGAGGTAATGGAACATTGTGATGAGAAGGGCATTGAGCATTGTTCTGAAATGTTTCATGGATTATTTTGATGAGAGTGGGCATGGAGCATTGTGATGACAAGGGCACGGTACACTGTGATACATGGGTCATGGAGGATTGTAATGACAAGGACATGGAGCATTATGATGAGAAGGGCATCGAGCATTGTGATGACAAGGGTCAGGGAGCATTGTGCTGACAAGTGCATGGATAATTGTGATGACAAGGTTCATGGAGCATTCTGATGACAAGCCTGTGGTGTATTTTGATGACAATGGCATGCAGCATTGGGATGAAAACGGCATGTGGCTTTGTGATGAAAAAGACATGGAGCCTTTTTGTGACAGGGTTCAAGGAGCATTCTGACGACAAGTGTAAGCGAGCATTGTGATGAGAAGTTTATTGAGAATTTTGATGACAAAGGTCATGGAGCCTTGTGATGAGACGACCATGGATCATTGTGATGATGAGCGTCATGGGGTGTTGTGATGATAAGTGTTATTCAACATTGTTATCACCAGGATTTTGAGCATTGTGATGACAGAGGTCATGGAGCATTTTGATTTGATTGTGATGACAATTGCCTGAAGCATTATGATGATGGGCATTGTTCATTGTGATGACAGGGTTCATAGGAGCATTGAGATGAAAAGGGGCATGGAATATTGTGATTACAGGGGTCTTAGTGCTTTGTGATGACAAGAGCAGGGAGCATTGTGATGAGAAGTCCATAGAACGTTCTGATGTCATGCGTCATGGAGCTTTGGATGGCAAGGGCATGGAGCAATGTGATTACAGGGGTCTTGGAGCATTGTGATGAAAAGGGCATGGATCATTGTGATGAAAAAGGCATGGAGCCTTGTCATGACAGGGTTCATGGAGCATACTGACGACAAGTGTCAGGGAGCACTGTGATGAAAAGTGTATTCAGAATTGTGATGACAAAGGTCATGGAGAATTGTGATGAAAAGTGTATGGAGTATTGTGATGACAGGCATCATGGAGCGTTGTGAGGACAAGTGTTATGGAACATTGTGATCACAAGGGTTTGGAGCATTGTGATGACAGAGGTTATGGATCATTTTGATTTCAAGGAGCATGTAGCATTGTGATGACAAGGGCATGAAGCAATGTGATCCCAAGGTTCATGGAGGATTGTGATGACAATGGTAATCGAGTATTGTGATGACAATCGCATAGAGCATTGTAATGACAATGTCATGTAGCATTTTTCTGACAAAGGCATGGAGCATTGTGATGACAGGTGTCATGGAGCACTGTGATGACGAGCGTCACGGATCACTGTGAATACAGGGGTCATGGAACATTGGGATGACAAGGGCATGGATCATTGTGATGACAAGTGTCATGGAGGATTGGGCTGAAAATGTTCATGGAGTATTGTGATGACAGGGGTCATGGAGCATTGTGATTACCGGGGTCTTGGAGCATTGTGATGACAAGAGTCCCGGATCATTGTGTTGTCAGGTGTCATGGAGTGTTGTGATGACAGTGGTCATGGAGCATTGTGATGATATTGGTCATGGAGCATTGTGATGAGAAGGTCATGGAGCATTGGGCTGAAAATGTTCATGGAGTATTGTGATGACAGGAGTCATGGAGCATTGTGATGACAAGGGAATGGAGCATGGGGATGACAAGGTCTTGGAGCATTGTGATGAGTTGACCATGGAGACTTGTGATGACAAATATCATGGAGCCTTCTGATGAAAAGGGGCATGGAGCATTGTGATTACGAGTGTCTTGGAGCATTGTGATGACAAGGGCATGGAGCATTGTGAGGAGAAGGCCATGGAACATTCTGATGACATGCGTCATGGAGCTCTGTGATGACAAGGGCATGGAGCATTGTGATTACATGGGTCTTGGAGCATTGTGATGACAATGGTCATGGAGTCTTGTGATCACAAGGCCGTGGAACACTGTGATGGCAGGGGTCATGGAGCATTGTTACGACAGAGGTAATGGAGCATTGTGATGAGAAGTGCATTGAGCATTGGTCTGAAATGTTTCATGGATTATTGTGATGACAGTGGGCATGGCGCATTGTGATGACAAGGGCACGGTACACTGTGATACATGGGTGATGGAGGATTGTAATGACAAGGACATGGAGCATTGTGATGAGAAGGGCATCGAGCATTGTGATGACAAGTGTCATGGAGCTTTGTGATGACAAGTGCATGGAGCAATGTGATGAGAGGGTTCATGGAGCATTGTGATGTCCATGGCATGGAGCATTGTGATGCCAAGGGTCATGGAGCTTAGTGATGGCCATGGTCATGGAGCATTTTGATGACAAGTGTGTGGTGCATTGTGATGAGAAGGGCAGGGCGCATTTTGATGACAGGGTCATGCAGCAATTTGATGAAAAGTATAATGTAATATTTTGATGACAGTGGTTATAGAACATTGTGATGCCAGGGGTCATAGAGCTTTGGGATGTAAATGGTCATGGAGCATTTTGTTGACAGGGGTTATGGAACATTGTGATGTCAGGGGTCATGGAAAATTGTGCTGATAAGGGGATGTAGCATTGTGATGACAGGGGTCATGGAACACTGTGATAACAGGGGTGAGGGAGGATTGTGATGACAAGTGATGGAGCATTGTGATATCTCATGTGAGAGAGCATTTGGATGAGAAGTGCATGGAGCATTGTGATTACAAGGTTTATGGAGCATAGCGATTACAATGTTGTGGATCATTGTGATGAAAAGCACATGGCACATTTTGATGACAAGGGTCATGGAGCATTGTTCTGACAAAGGCATGGAGCATTGTGATGACAAGGGTCACGGAGAATTGTGATGAAAAGTTCATGGAGCATTGTGGTCACAAAGGTCACAGAGCCTTGCGATGACGCAGGCATGGACCGTTGTGATGACAAACGTTATGAAGCATTGTGATGACTGGAGTCACGGAGCATTGTGATGACAAGGGTCATGGAGCATTGTGATGACAAGGGCATGGAACATTGGGATGACAGGGGCATGGAGCATTCGTCTGACAAGTTTAATAAATTATTGTGATGACATTGGACCTGGTGCATTGTGATGACAAGGGCATGGAGCATTGTGATGACAAGGGCAAGGAGTATTGTGAAAACAGGTGTAAGGGGCCATTGTGATGACATATGTCATGGTCAATTTCAAAGACAATGGCATGGAGCATTGTGATTCCAAATGTCATGGTCCATTGCGATGACAGGGGCATGAAGCATTGTGATTACATGGGTCTTGGAGCATTGTGATGACAAAGGTCATGGAGCATTGTGATGAGAAATCCATGGAGCCTTCTGATGACATGTCATATGGAGCATTGTGATGAAAAGGGGCATGGAGCATTCTGATTACAGGGGTCGTGGAACATTGTGATAACAAGGGCAAGGAGCACTGGTCTAATAAGTTTCATGGATTATTGTGATGAGAGTTGGAATGGCACATTGTGATGACAAGGGCATGGAGCATTGTGATGACCAGGTTATGCAGTATTGTGAAGAGAGGTGTCAGGGAGCATTGTGATGACATATGTAATGGCCCATTGTGATGACAATGGCATGGAGCATTGTGATGCCAAGTGTCATGGAGGATTCTGATGACAAAGGTAATGGAGCATTGTGATGACAATGGCTTGGAGCATTGTGATGATAAGGGTCAGGGAGCATTTTGCTGACAAGTGCACGGAGAATTGTGATGACAAGCGTCATGGAGCATTCTGATGACAAGCTTGTGGAGTATTTTGATGACAATAGCATGGAGCACTGGGATGAAAACGGCATGTGGATTTGTGATGAAAATGGCATGGAGCCTTTTCGTGACACAGTTCAAGGAGCATTCTGACGACAAGTGTCAGGGAGCATTTTGATGACAAGTGTATGGAGAATTGTGATGACAAAGTTCATGGAGCATTGTGATGAAAAGGGCATGGAGTATTGTGATGACAGGCATTATGGAGCGTTGTGAGGACAAGTGTTATTGAACATTTTGATCACAAGGGTTTGGAGCATTGTGATGGCAGAGGTCATGGATCATTTTGATTTCAAGGAGCATGGAGCATTTTGATGACAAGGGCCTGAAGCAATGTGATCCCAATGTTCCTGGAGGATTGTGATGACAATGGTAATGGAGTATTGTGATGACATGCGCATAGAGCATTGTAATGACAAGGTCATGTAGCATTTTGCTGACAAAGGCATGGAGCACTGTGATGACAGATGTCATGGAGCACTGTGATTACAAGCGTCATGGAACTTTGGGATGACAAGTGCGTGGATTATTGTGATGACAAGTGTCATGGAGCAATGGGCTGAAAATTTTCATGGAGTATTGTGATGACAGGGGTCACGGAGCATTGTGATGACAAGGTCATGGAGCATTGTTATGACAGGGGCATGGAGCATTGGTCTGACAAGTTTCATAGATTATTGTGATGACAGTGGACATGGTGCATTGTGATGACAAGGGCATGGAGCATTGTGATGACAAGGGCAAGGAGTATTGTGAAAACAGGTGTAAGGGGGCATTGTGATGACATATGTCATGGTCAATTTCAAAGACAATGGCATGGAGCATTGTGATGCCAAATGTCATGGTCCATTGCGATGACAGGGGCATGGAGCATTGTGATTACATGGGTCTTGGAGCATTGTGATGACAAAGGTCATGGAGCATTGTGATGAGAAATCCATGGAGCCTTCTGATGACATGTCATATGGAGCATTCTGATGAAAAGGGGCATGGAGCATTCTGATTACAGGGGTCATGGAACATTGTGATAACAAGGGCAAGGAGCATCGGTCTAATAATTTTCATGGATTATTGTGATGAGAGTTGGAATGGCACATTGTGATGACAAGGGCATGGAGCATTGTGATGACCAGGTTATGCAGTATTGTGAAGAGAGGTGTCAGGGAGCATTGTGATGACATATGTAATGGCCCATTGTGATGACAATGGCATGGAGCATTGTGATGCCAAGTGTCATGGAGGATTCTGATGACAAAGGTAATGGAGCATTGTGATGACAATGGCTTGGAGCATTGTGATGATAAGGGTCAGGGAGCATTTTGCTGACAAGTGCACGGAGAATTGTGATGACAAGCGTCATGGAGCATTCTGATGACAAGCTTGTGGAGTATTTTGATGACAATGGCATGGAGCACTGGGATGAAAACGGCATGTGGATTTGTGATGAAAATGGCATGGAGCCTTTTCGTGACACAGTTCAAGGAGCATTCTGACGACAAGTGTCAGGGAGCATTTTGATGACAAGTGTATGGAGAATTGTGATGACAAAGTTCATGGAGCATTGTGATGAAAAGGGCATGGAGTATTGTGATGACAGGCATCATGGAGCGTTGTGATGACAAGTGTTATGGAACAATGTGATCACAAGGGTTTGGAGCATTGTGATGAGAGAGGTCATGGATCATTTTGATTTCAAGGAGCATGGAGCATTGTGATGACAAAGTTCATGAAGCATTGTGATGACTGGAGTAACGGAGCATTGTGATGACAGGGGTCATGGAGCATTGTGATAACAAGGGCATGGAGCATTGTGATGACAATGGCATGGAGTATTGTGAAGACAGGTGTCAGGGTGCATTGTGATGAAATATGTCATGGTCCATTGCGATGACAATAGCATGGAGCATAGTGATGCCAAATGCAAGGGAGGATTGTGATGACAAATATAATGGAGCACTGTGATGACTAGGGCTTGGAGCATTATGAAGACAAGGGCCATTGAGAATTTTCATGACAATGTTGTGAACCATTGTGATGACAAGGTCCTGGAGCATTGTGATGAGAAAACCATGGAGCCTTGCGATGACAAGTCTCATGGAGCATACTGATGAAAAGGGGCATGGGGCATTCTGATTACAGGGGTCTTAAACATTGTGATAACAAGAGCATGGAGCAATGTGATGACAAGGGCATGGAGCATTCTTCTAATAAGTTTCATGGATTATTGTGATGACAGTTGGAATGGCGCATTATGAAGACAAGAGCATGGAGCATTGTGATGACCAGATCATGCAGTATTGTGAAGAGAGGTGTCAGGGAGCATTGTGATTACATATGTAATGGCCCATTGTGATGACAATGGCTTGGAGCATTGTGATTCCAAGTGTCATTGAGGATTCTAATGACAAAGGTAATGGAGCATTGTGATGACAATGGCTTGGATCATTGTGATGACAAGGGTCAGGGAGCATTGTGCTGACAAGTGCATGGATAATTGTGATGACAAGGGTCATGGAGCATTCTGATGACAAGCTTGTGTAGTATTTTGATGACAATGGCATGGAGCTTTGGGATGAAAACAGCATGGGGCTTTGTGATGAAAAAGGCATGGAGCCTTTTCGTCACAGGCTTCAAGGTGCATTCTGACGACAAGTGTCAGGGAGCATTATGATGACAAGTGTATTGAGAATTGTGATGACAAAGGTCATGGAGCATTGTGATGAGAAGACCATGGATAATTGTGATGATGAGCGTCATGGGGTGTTGTGATGATAAGTGTTTTGCAACATTGTGATCACCAGGGTTTGGAGCA
Source organism: Mesoplodon densirostris (assembly GCF_025265405.1). Taxonomy (NCBI): domain Eukaryota; kingdom Metazoa; phylum Chordata; class Mammalia; order Artiodactyla; family Ziphiidae; genus Mesoplodon; species Mesoplodon densirostris. The sequence goes on from NC_082661.1 coordinate 126,435,360, forward strand.
TTGTGATGAGAGAGGTCATGGAGCATTTTGATTTCACTGTGATGACAATAGCCTGAAGCATTATGATGATGGGCATGGTGCATTGTTATGACAGTGTTCATGGAGCATTGAGATGAAAAGGGGCATGGAGCATTGTGATTACAGGTTTCTTGGAGCATTGTGATGACAAGGGCATGGAGCATTGTGATGAGAAGTGCATGGAACATTCTGATGATATGCATCATGGAGCTTTGTGATGACAAGGGCAAGGAGCATTATGATTACAGTGGTCTTGGAGCACTGTGATGAAAAGGGCATGGATCATTGTGATGAAAAAGGCATGGAGCCTTGTCATGACAGAGTTCATGGAGCATACTGACGACAAGTGTCAGGGAGCATTGTGATGACAAGGGAATGGAGAATGGTGATGACAAGGTCTTGGAGCATTGTGATGAGTTGACCATGGAGACTTGTGATGACAAATATCATGGAGCCTTCTGATGAAAAGGGGCATGGAGCATTGTGATTACGAGTGTCTTGGAGCATTGTGATGACAAGGGCATGGAACATTGTGAGGAGATGGCCATGGAACATTCTGATGACATGTGTCATGGAGCTTTGTGATGACAAGGGCATGGAGCATTGTGATTACATGGGTCTTGGAGCATTGTGATGACAATGGTCATGGAGCCTTGTGATCACAAGGCCGTGGAACATTGTGATGGCAGGGGGCATGGAGCATTGTTGATAGAGGTAATGGAACATTGTGATGAGAAGGGCATTGAGCATTGTTCTGAAATGTTTCATGGATTATTTTGATGAGAGTGGGCATGGAGCATTGTGATGACAAGGGCACGGTACACTGTGATACAATGGTCATGGAGGATTGTAATGACAAGGACATGGAGCATTATGATGAGAAGGGCATCGAGCATTGTGATGACAAGGGTCAGGGAGCATTGTGCTGACAAGTGCATGGATAATTGTGATGACAAGGTTCATGGAGCATTCTGATGACAAGCCTGTGGTGTATTTTGATGACAATGGCATGCAGCATTGGGATGAAAACGGCATGTGGCTTTGTGATGAAAAAGACATGGAGCCTTTTTGTGACAGGGTTCAAGGAGCATTCTGACGACAAGTGTAAGCGAGCATTGTGATGAGAAGTTTATTGAGAATTTTGATGACAAAGGTCATGGAGCCTTGTGATGAGACGACCATGGATCATTGTGATGATGAGCGTCATGGGGTGTTGTGATGATAAGTGTTATTCAACATTGTTATCACCAGGATTTTGAGCATTGTGATGACAGAGGTCATGGAGCATTTTGATTTGATTGTGATGACAATTGCCTGAAGCATTATGATGATGGGCATTGTTCATTGTGATGACAGGGTTCATAGGAGCATTGAGATGAAAAGGGGCATGGAATATTGTGATTACAGGGGTCTTAGTGCTTTGTGATGACAAGAGCAGGGAGCATTGTGATGAGAAGTCCATAGAACGTTCTGATGTCATGCGTCATGGAGCTTTGGATGGCAAGGGCATGGAGCATTGTGATTACAGGGGTCTTGGAGCATTGTGATGAAAAGGGCATGGATCATTGTGATGAAAAAGGCATGGAGCCTTGTCATGACAGGGTTCATGGAGCATACTGACGACAAGTGTCAGGGAGCACTGTGATGAAAAGTGTATTCAGAATTGTGATGACAAAGGTCATGGAGAATTGTGATGAAAAGTGTATGGAGTATTGTGATGACAGGCATCATGGAGCGTTGTGAGGACAAGTGTTATGGAACATTGTGATCACAAGGGTTTGGAGCATTGTGATGACAGAGGTTATGGATCATTTTGATTTCAAGGAGCATGTAGCATTGTGATGACAAGGGCATGAAGCAATGTGATCCCAAGGTTCATGGAGGATTGTGATGACAATGGTAATCGAGTATTGTGATGACAATCGCATAGAGCATTGTAATGACAATGTCATGTAGCATTTTTCTGACAAAGGCATGGAGCATTGTGATGACAGGTGTCATGGAGCACTGTGATGACGAGCGTCACGGATCACTGTGAATACAGGGGTCATGGAACATTGGGATGACAAGGGCATGGATCATTGTGATGACAAGTGTCATGGAGGATTGGGCTGAAAATGTTCATGGAGTATTGTGATGACAGGGGTCATGGAGCATTGTGATTACCGGGGTCTTGGAGCATTGTGATGACAAGAGTCCCGGATCATTGTGTTGTCAGGTGTCATGGAGTGTTGTGATGACAGTGGTCATGGAGCATTGTGATGATATTGGTCATGGAGCATTGTGATGAGAAGGTCATGGAGCATTGGGCTGAAAATGTTCATGGAGTATTGTGATGACAGGAGTCATGGAGCATTGTGATGACAAGGGAATGGAGCATGGGGATGACAAGGTCTTGGAGCATTGTGATGAGTTGACCATGGAGACTTGTGATGACAAATATCATGGAGCCTTCTGATGAAAAGGGGCATGGAGCATTGTGATTACGAGTGTCTTGGAGCATTGTGATGACAAGGGCATGGAGCATTGTGAGGAGAAGGCCATGGAACATTCTGATGACATGCGTCATGGAGCTCTGTGATGACAAGGGCATGGAGCATTGTGATTACATGGGTCTTGGAGCATTGTGATGACAATGGTCATGGAGTCTTGTGATCACAAGGCCGTGGAACACTGTGATGGCAGGGGTCATGGAGCATTGTTACGACAGAGGTAATGGAGCATTGTGATGAGAAGTGCATTGAGCATTGGTCTGAAATGTTTCATGGATTATTGTGATGACAGTGGGCATGGCGCATTGTGATGACAAGGGCACGGTACACTGTGATACATGGGTGATGGAGGATTGTAATGACAAGGACATGGAGCATTGTGATGAGAAGGGCATCGAGCATTGTGATGACAAGTGTCATGGAGCTTTGTGATGACAAGTGCATGGAGCAATGTGATGAGAGGGTTCATGGAGCATTGTGATGTCCATGGCATGGAGCATTGTGATGCCAAGGGTCATGGAGCTTAGTGATGGCCATGGTCATGGAGCATTTTGATGACAAGTGTGTGGTGCATTGTGATGAGAAGGGCAGGGCGCATTTTGATGACAGGGTCATGCAGCAATTTGATGAAAAGTGTAATGTAATATTTTGATGACAGTGGTTATAGAACATTGTGATGCCAGGGGTCATAGAGCTTTGGGATGTAAATGGTCATGGAGCATTTTGTTGACAGGGGTTATGGAACATTGTGATGTCAGGGGTCATGGAAAATTGTGCTGATAAGGGGATGTAGCATTGTGATGACAGGGGTCATGGAACATTGTGATAACAGGGGTGAGGGAGGATTGTGATGACAAGTGATGGAGCATTGTGATATCTCATGTGAGAGAGCATTTGGATGAGAAGTGCATGGAGCATTGTGATTACAAGGTTTATGGAGCATAGCGATTACAATGTTGTGGATCATTGTGATGAAAAGCACATGGCACATTTTGATGACAAGGGTCATGGAGCATTGTTCTGACAAAGGCATGGAGCATTGTGATGACAAGGGTCACGGAGAATTGTGATGAAAAGTTCATGGAGCATTGTGGTCACAAAGGTCACAGAGCCTTGCGATGACGCAGGCATGGACCGTTGTGATGACAAACGTTATGAAGCATTGTGATGACTGGAGTCACGGAGCATTGTGATGACAAGGGTCATGGAGCATTGTGATGACAAGGGCATGGAACATTGGGATGACAGGGGCATGGAGCATTCGTCTGACAAGTTTAATAAATTATTGTGATGACATTGGACCTGGTGCATTGTGATGACAAGGGCATGGAGCATTGTGATGACAAGGGCAAGGAGTATTGTGAAAACAGGTGTAAGGGGCCATTGTGATGACATATGTCATGGTCAATTTCAAAGACAATGGCATGGAGCATTGTGATTCCAAATGTCATGGTCCATTGCGATGACAGGGGCATGAAGCATTGTGATTACATGGGTCTTGGAGCATTGTGATGACAAAGGTCATGGAGCATTGTGATGAGAAATCCATGGAGCCTTCTGATGACATGTCATATGGAGCATTGTGATGAAAAGGGGCATGGAGCATTCTGATTACAGGGGTCGTGGAACATTGTGATAACAAGGGCAAGGAGCACTGGTCTAATAAGTTTCATGGATTATTGTGATGAGAGTTGGAATGGCACATTGTGATGACAAGGGCATGGAGCATTGTGATGACCAGGTTATGCAGTATTGTGAAGAGAGGTGTCAGGGAGCATTGTGATGACATATGTAATGGCCCATTGTGATGACAATGGCATGGAGCATTGTGATGCCAAGTGTCATGGAGGATTCTGATGACAAAGGTAATGGAGCATTGTGATGACAATGGCTTGGAGCATTGTGATGATAAGGGTCAGGGAGCATTTTGCTGACAAGTGCACGGAGAATTGTGATGACAAGCGTCATGGAGCATTCTGATGACAAGCTTGTGGAGTATTTTGATGACAATAGCATGGAGCACTGGGATGAAAACGGCATGTGGATTTGTGATGAAAATGGCATGGAGCCTTTTCGTGACACAGTTCAAGGAGCATTCTGACGACAAGTGTCAGGGAGCATTTTGATGACAAGTGTATGGAGAATTGTGATGACAAAGTTCATGGAGCATTGTGATGAAAAGGGCATGGAGTATTGTGATGACAGGCATTATGGAGCGTTGTGAGGACAAGTGTTATTGAACATTTTGATCACAAGGGTTTGGAGCATTGTGATGGCAGAGGTCATGGATCATTTTGATTTCAAGGAGCATGGAGCATTTTGATGACAAGGGCCTGAAGCAATGTGATCCCAATGTTCCTGGAGGATTGTGATGACAATGGTAATGGAGTATTGTGATGACATGCGCATAGAGCATTGTAATGACAAGGTCATGTAGCATTTTGCTGACAAAGGCATGGAGCACTGTGATGACAGATGTCATGGAGCACTGTGATTACAAGCGTCATGGAACTTTGGGATGACAAGTGCGTGGATTATTGTGATGACAAGTGTCATGGAGCAATGGGCTGAAAATTTTCATGGAGTATTGTGATGACAGGGGTCACGGAGCATTGTGATGACAAGGTCATGGAGCATTGTTATGACAGGGGCATGGAGCATTGGTCTGACAAGTTTCATAGATTATTGTGATGACAGTGGACATGGTGCATTGTGATGACAAGGGCATGGAGCATTGTGATGACAAGGGCAAGGAGTATTGTGAAAACAGGTGTAAGGGGGCATTGTGATGACATATGTCATGGTCAATTTCAAAGACAATGGCATGGAGCATTGTGATGCCAAATGTCATGGTCCATTGCGATGACAGGGGCATGGAGCATTGTGATTACATGGGTCTTGGAGCATTGTGATGACAAAGGTCATGGAGCATTGTGATGAGAAATCCATGGAGCCTTCTGATGACATGTCATATGGAGCATTCTGATGAAAAGGGGCATGGAGCATTCTGATTACAGGGGTCATGGAACATTGTGATAACAAGGGCAAGGAGCATCGGTCTAATAATTTTCATGGATTATTGTGATGAGAGTTGGAATGGCACATTGTGATGACAAGGGCATGGAGCATTGTGATGACCAGGTTATGCAGTATTGTGAAGAGAGGTGTCAGGGAGCATTGTGATGACATATGTAATGGCCCATTGTGATGACAATGGCATGGAGCATTGTGATGCCAAGTGTCATGGAGGATTCTGATGACAAAGGTAATGGAGCATTGTGATGACAATGGCTTGGAGCATTGTGATGATAAGGGTCAGGGAGCATTTTGCTGACAAGTGCACGGAGAATTGTGATGACAAGCGTCATGGAGCATTCTGATGACAAGCTTGTGGAGTATTTTGATGACAATGGCATGGAGCACTGGGATGAAAACGGCATGTGGATTTGTGATGAAAATGGCATGGAGCCTTTTCGTGACACAGTTCAAGGAGCATTCTGACGACAAGTGTCAGGGAGCATTTTGATGACAAGTGTATGGAGAATTGTGATGACAAAGTTCATGGAGCATTGTGATGAAAAGGGCATGGAGTATTGTGATGACAGGCATCATGGAGCGTTGTGATGACAAGTGTTATGGAACAATGTGATCACAAGGGTTTGGAGCATTGTGATGAGAGAGGTCATGGATCATTTTGATTTCAAGGAGCATGGAGCATTGTGATGACAAAGTTCATGAAGCATTGTGATGACTGGAGTAACGGAGCATTGTGATGACAGGGGTCATGGAGCATTGTGATAACAAGGGCATGGAGCATTGTGATGACAATGGCATGGAGTATTGTGAAGACAGGTGTCAGGGTGCATTGTGATGAAATATGTCATGGTCCATTGCGATGACAATAGCATGGAGCATAGTGATGCCAAATGCAAGGGAGGATTGTGATGACAAATATAATGGAGCACTGTGATGACTAGGGCTTGGAGCATTATGAAGACAAGGGCCATTGAGAATTTTCATGACAATGTTGTGAACCATTGTGATGACAAGGTCCTGGAGCATTGTGATGAGAAAACCATGGAGCCTTGCGATGACAAGTCTCATGGAGCATACTGATGAAAAGGGGCATGGGGCATTCTGATTACAGGGGTCTTAAACATTGTGATAACAAGAGCATGGAGCAATGTGATGACAAGGGCATGGAGCATTCGTCTAATAAGTTTCATGGATTATTGTGATGACAGTTGGAATGGCGCATTATGAAGACAAGAGCATGGAGCATTGTGATGACCAGATCATGCAGTATTGTGAAGAGAGGTGTCAGGGAGCATTGTGATTACATATGTAATGGCCCATTGTGATGACAACGGCTTGGAGCATTGTGATTCCAAGTGTCATTGAGGATTCTAATGACAAAGGTAATGGAGCATTGTGATGACAATGGCTTGGATCATTGTGATGACAAGGGTCAGGGAGCATTGTGCTGACAAGTGCATGGATAATTGTGATGACAAGGGTCATGGAGCATTCTGATGACAAGCTTGTGTAGTATTTTGATGACAATGGCATGGAGCTTTGGGATGAAAACAGCATGGGGCTTTGTGATGAAAAAGGCATGGAGCCTTTTCGTCACAGGCTTCAAGGTGCATTCTGACGACAAGTGTCAGGGAGCATTATGATGACAAGTGTATTGAGAATTGTGATGACAAAGGTCATGGAGCATTGTGATGAGAAGACCATGGATAATTGTGATGATGAGCGTCATGGGGTGTTGTGATGATAAGTGTTTTGCAACATTGTGATCACCAGGGTTTGGAGCATTGTGATGAGAGAGGTCATGGAGCATTTTGATTTCACTGTGATGACAATAGCCTGAAGCATTATGATGATGGGCATGGTGCATTGTTATGACAGTGTTCATGGAGCATTGAGATGAAAAGGGGCATGGAGCATTGTGATTACAGGTTTCTTGGAGCATTGTGATGACAAGGGCATGGAGCATTGTGATGAGAAGTGCATGGAACATTCTGATGATATGCATCATGGAGCTTTGTGATGACAAGGGCAAGGAGCATTATGATTACAGTGGTCTTGGAGCACTGTGATGAAAAGGGCATGGATCATTGTGATGAAAAAGGCATGGAGCCTTGTCATGACAGAGTTCATGGAGCATACTGACGACAAGTGTCAGGGAGCATTGTGATGACAAGGGAATGGAGAATGGTGATGACAAGGTCTTGGAGCATTGTGATGAGTTGACCATGGAGACTTGTGATGACAAATATCATGGAGCCTTCTGATGAAAAGGGGCATGGAGCATTGTGATTACGAGTGTCTTGGAGCATTGTGATGACAAGGGCATGGAACATTGTGAGGAGATGGCCATGGAACATTCTGATGACATGTGTCATGGAGCTTTGTGATGACAAGGGCATGGAGCATTGTGATTACATGGGTCTTGGAGCATTGTGATGACAATGGTCATGGAGCCTTGTGATCACAAGGCCGTGGAACATTGTGATGGCAGGGGGCATGGAGCATTGTTGATAGAGGTAATGGAACATTGTGATGAGAAGGGCATTGAGCATTGTTCTGAAATGTTTCATGGATTATTTTGATGAGAGTGGGCATGGAGCATTGTGATGACAAGGGCACGGTACACTGTGATACAATGGTCATGGAGGATTGTAATGACAAGGACATGGAGCATTATGATGAGAAGGGCATCGAGCATTGTGATGACAAGGGTCAGGGAGCATTGTGCTGACAAGTGCATGGATAATTGTGATGACAAGGTTCATGGAGCATTCTGATGACAAGCCTGTGGTGTATTTTGATGACAATGGCATGCAGCATTGGGATGAAAACGGCATGTGGCTTTGTGATGAAAAAGACATGGAGCCTTTTTGTGACAGGGTTCAAGGAGCATTCTGACGACAAGTGTAAGGGAGCATTGTGATGAGAAGTTTATTGAGAATTTTGATGACAAAGGTCATGGAGCCTTGTGATGAGACGACCATGGATCATTGTGATGATGAGCGTCATGGGGTGTTGTGATGATAAGTGTTATTCAACATTGTTATCACCAGGATTTTGAGCATTGTGATGACAGAGGTCATGGAGCATTTTGATTTGATTGTGATGACAATTGCCTGAAGCATTATGATGATGGGCATTGTTCATTGTGATGACAGGGTTCATAGGAGCATTGAGATGAAAAGGGGCATGGAATATTGTGATTACAGGGGTCTTAGTGCTTTGTGATGACAAGAGCAGGGAGCATTGTGATGAGAAGTCCATAGAACGTTCTGATGTCATGCGTCATGGAGCTTTGGATGGCAAGGGCATGGAGCATTGTGATTACAGGGGTCTTGGAGCATTGTGATGAAAAGGGCATGGATCATTGTGATGAAAAAGGCATGGAGCCTTGTCATGACAGGGTTCATGGAGCATACTGACGACAAGTGTCAGGGAGCACTGTGATGAAAAGTGTATTCAGAATTGTGATGACAAAGGTCATGGAGAATTGTGATGAAAAGTGTATGGAGTATTGTGATGACAGGCATCATGGAGCGTTGTGAGGACAAGTGTTATGGAACATTGTGATCACAAGGGTTTGGAGCATTGTGATGACAGAGGTTATGGATCATTTTGATTTCAAGGAGCATGTAGCATTGTGATGACAAGGGCATGAAGCAATGTGATCCCAAGGTTCATGGAGGATTGTGATGACAATGGTAATCGAGTATTGTGATGACAATCGCATAGAGCATTGTAATGACAATGTCATGTAGCATTTTTCTGACAAAGGCATGGAGCATTGTGATGACAGGTGTCATGGAGCACTGTGATGACGAGCGTCACGGATCACTGTGAATACAGGGGTCATGGAACATTGGGATGACAAGGGCATGGATCATTGTGATGACAAGTGTCATGGAGGATTGGGCTGAAAATGTTCATGGAGTATTGTGATGACAGGGGTCATGGAGCATTGTGATTACCGGGGTCTTGGAGCATTGTGATGACAAGAGTCCCGGATCATTGTGTTGTCAGGTGTCATGGAGTGTTGTGATGACAGTGGTCATGGAGCATTGTGATGATATTGGTCATGGAGCATTGTGATGAGAAGGTCATGGAGCATTGGGCTGAAAATGTTCATGGAGTATTGTGATGACAGGAGTCATGGAGCATTGTGATGACAAGGGAATGGAGCATGGGGATGACAAGGTCTTGGAGCATTGTGATGAGTTGACCATGGAGACTTGTGATGACAAATATCATGGAGCCTTCTGATGAAAAGGGGCATGGAGCATTGTGATTACGAGTGTCTTGGAGCATTGTGATGACAAGGGCATGGAGCATTGTGAGGAGAAGGCCATGGAACATTCTGATGACATGCGTCATGGAGCTCTGTGATGACAAGGGCATGGAGCATTGTGATTACATGGGTCTTGGAGCATTGTGATGACAATGGTCATGGAGTCTTGTGATCACAAGGCCGTGGAACACTGTGATGGCAGGGGTCATGGAGCATTGTTACGACAGAGGTAATGGAGCATTGTGATGAGAAGTGCATTGAGCATTGGTCTGAAATGTTTCATGGATTATTGTGATGACAGTGGGCATGGCGCATTGTGATGACAAGGGCACGGTACACTGTGATACATGGGTGATGGAGGATTGTAATGACAAGGACATGGAGCATTGTGATGAGAAGGGCATCGAGCATTGTGATGACAAGTGTCATGGAGCTTTGTGATGACAAGTGCATGGAGCAATGTGATGAGAGGGTTCATGGAGCATTGTGATGTCCATGGCGTGGAGCATTGTGATGCCAAGGGTCATGGAGCTTAGTGATGGCCATGGTCATGGAGCATTTTGATGACAAGTGTGTGGTGCATTGTGATGAGAAGGGCAGGGCGCATTTTGATGACAGGGTCATGCAGCAATTTGATGAAAAGTGTAATGTAATATTTTGATGACAGTGGTTATAGAACATTGTGATGCCAGGGGTCATAGAGCTTTGGGATGTAAATGGTCATGGAGCATTTTGTTGACAGGGGTTATGGAACATTGTGATGTCAGGGGTCATGGAAAATTGTGCTGATAAGGGGATGTAGCATTGTGATGACAGGGGTCATGGAACATTGTGATAACAGGGGTGAGGGAGGATTGTGATGACAAGTGATGGAGCATTGTGATATCTCATGTGAGAGAGCATTTGGATGAGAAGTGCATGGAGCATTGTGATTACAAGGTTTATGGAGCATAGCGATTACAATGTTGTGGATCATTGTGATGAAAAGCACATGGCACATTTTGATGACAAGGGTCATGGAGCATTGTTCTGACAAAGGCATGGAGCATTGTGATGACAAGGGTCACGGAGAATTGTGATGAAAAGTTCATGGAGCATTGTGGTCACAAAGGTCACAGAGCCTTGCGATGACGCAGGCATGGACCGTTGTGATGACAAACGTTATGAAGCATTGTGATGACTGGAGTCACGGAGCATTGTGATGACAAGGGTCATGGAGCATTGTGATGACAAGGGCATGGAACATTGGGATGACAGGGGCATGGAGCATTCGTCTGACAAGTTTAATAAATTATTGTGATGACATTGGACCTGGTGCATTGTGATGACAAGGGCATGGAGCATTGTGATGACAAGGGCAAGGAGTATTGTGAAAACAGGTGTAAGGGGGCATTGTGATGACATATGTCATGGTCAATTTCAAAGACAATGGCATGGAGCATTGTGATTCCAAATGTCATGGTCCATTGCGATGACAGGGGCATGAAGCATTGTGATTACATGGGTCTTGGAGCATTGTGATGACAAAGGTCATGGAGCATTGTGATGAGAAATCCATGGAGCCTTCTGATGACATGTCATATGGAGCATTCTGATGAAAAGGGGCATGGAGCATTCTGATTACAGGGGTCGTGGAACATTGTGATAACAAGGGCAAGGAGCATTGGTCTAATAAGTTTCATGGATTATTGTGATGAGAGTTGGAATGGCACATTGTGATGACAAGGGCATGGAGCATTGTGATGACCAGGTTATGCAGTATTGTGAAGAGAGGTGTCAGGGAGCATTGTGATGACATATGTAATGGCCCATTGTGATGACAATGGCATGGAGCATTGTGATGCCAAGTGTCATGGAGGATTCTGATGACAAAGGTAATGGAGCATTGTGATGACAATGGCTTGGAGCATTGTGATGATAAGGGTCAGGGAGCATTTTGCTGACAAGTGCACGGAGAATTGTGATGACAAGCGTCATGGAGCATTCTGATGACAAGCTTGTGGAGTATTTTGATGACAATAGCATGGAGCACTGGGATGAAAACGGCATGTGGATTTGTGATGAAAATGGCATGGAGCCTTTTCGTGACACAGTTCAAGGAGCATTCTGACGACAAGTGTCAGGGAGCATTTTGATGACAAGTGTATGGAGAATTGTGATGACAAAGTTCATGGAGCATTGTGATGAAAAGGGCATGGAGTATTGTGATGACAGGCATTATGGAGCGTTGTGAGGACAAGTGTTATTGAACATTTTGATCACAAGGGTTTGGAGCATTGTGATGGCAGAGGTCATGGATCATTTTGATTTCAAGGAGCATGGAGCATTTTGATGACAAGGGCCTGAAGCAATGTGATCCCAATGTTCCTGGAGGATTGTGATGACAATGGTAATGGAGTATTGTGATGACATGCGCATAGAGCATTGTAATGACAAGGTCATGTAGCATTTTGCTGACAAAGGCATGGAGCACTGTGATGACAGATGTCATGGAGCACTGTGATTACAAGCGTCATGGAACTTTGGGATGACAAGTGCGTGGATTATTGTGATGACAAGTGTCATGGAGCAATGGGCTGAAAATTTTCATGGAGTATTGTGATGACAGGGGTCATGGAGCATTGTGATGACAAGGTCATGGAGCATTGTTATGACAGGGGCATGGAGCATTGGTCTGACAAGTTTCATAGATTATTGTGATGACAGTGGACATGGTGCATTGTGATGACAAGGGCATGGAGCATTGTGATGACAAGGGCAAGGAGTATTGTGAAAACAGGTGTAAGGGGGCATTGTGATGACATATGTCATGGTCAATTTCAAAGACAATGGCATGGAGCATTGTGATGCCAAATGTCATGGTCCATTGCGATGACAGGGGCATGGAGCATTGTGATTACATGGGTCTTGGAGCATTGTGATGACAAAGGTCATGGAGCATTGTGATGAGAAATCCATGGAGCCTTCTGATGACATGTCATATGGAGCATTCTGATGAAAAGGGGCATGGAGCATTCTGATTACAGGGGTCATGGAACATTGTGATAACAAGGGCAAGGAGCATCGGTCTAATAATTTTCATGGATTATTGTGATGAGAGTTGGAATGGCACATTGTGATGACAAGGGCATGGAGCATTGTGATGACCAGGTTATGCAGTATTGTGAAGAGAGGTGTCAGGGAGCATTGTGATGACATATGTAATGGCCCATTGTGATGACAATGGCATGGAGCATTGTGATGCCAAGTGTCATGGAGGATTCTGATGACAAAGGTAATGGAGCATTGTGATGACAATGGCTTGGAGCATTGTGATGATAAGGGTCAGGGAGCATTTTGCTGACAAGTGCACGGAGAATTGTGATGACAAGCGTCATGGAGCATTCTGATGACAAGCTTGTGGAGTATTTTGATGACAATGGCATGGAGCACTGGGATGAAAACGGCATGTGGATTTGTGATGAAAATGGCATGGAGCCTTTTCGTGACACAGTTCAAGGAGCATTCTGACGACAAGTGTCAGGGAGCATTTTGATGACAAGTGTATGGAGAATTGTGATGACAAAGTTCATGGAGCATTGTGATGAAAAGGGCATGGAGTATTGTGATGACAGGCATCATGGAGCGTTGTGATGACAAGTGTTATGGAACAATGTGATCACAAGGGTTTGGAGCATTGTGATGAGAGAGGTCATGGATCATTTTGATTTCAAGGAGCATGGAGCATTGTGATGACAAAGTTCATGAAGCATTGTGATGACTGGAGTAACGGAGCATTGTGATGACAGGGGTCATGGAGCATTGTGATAACAAGGGCATGGAGCATTGTGATGACAATGGCATGGAGTATTGTGAAGACAGGTGTCAGGGTGCATTGTGATGAAATATGTCATGGTCCATTGCGATGACAATAGCATGGAGCATAGTGATGCCAAATGCAAGGGAGGATTGTGATGACAAATATAATGGAGCACTGTGATGACTAGGGCTTGGAGCATTATGAAGACAAGGGCCATTGAGAATTTTCATGACAATGTTGTGAACCATTGTGATGACAAGGTCCTGGAGCATTGTGATGAGAAAACCATGGAGCCTTGCGATGACAAGTCTCATGGAGCATACTGATGAAAAGGGGCATGGGGCATTCTGATTACAGGGGTCTTAAACATTGTGATAACAAGAGCATGGAGCAATGTGATGACAAGGGCATGGAGCATTCGTCTAATAAGTTTCATGGATTATTGTGATGACAGTTGGAATGGCGCATTATGAAGACAAGAGCATGGAGCATTGTGATGACCAGATCATGCAGTATTGTGAAGAGAGGTGTCAGGGAGCATTGTGATTACATATGTAATGGCCCATTGTGATGACAACGGCTTGGAGCATTGTGATTCCAAGTGTCATTGAGGATTCTAATGACAAAGGTAATGGAGCATTGTGATGACAATGGCTTGGATCATTGTGATGACAAGGGTCAGGGAGCATTGTGCTGACAAGTGCATGGATAATTGTGATGACAAGGGTCATGGAGCATTCTGATGACAAGCTTGTGTAGTATTTTGATGACAATGGCATGGAGCTTTGGGATGAAAACAGCATGGGGCTTTGTGATGAAAAAGGCATGGAGCCTTTTCGTCACAGGCTTCAAGGTGCATTCTGACGACAAGTGTCAGGGAGCATTATGATGACAAGTGTATTGAGAATTGTGATGACAAAGGTCATGGAGCATTGTGATGAGAAGACCATGGATAATTGTGATGATGAGCGTCATGGGGTGTTGTGATGATAAGTGTTTTGCAACATTGTGATCACCAGGGTTTGGAGCATTGTGATGAGAGAGGTCATGGAGCATTTTGATTTCACTGTGATGACAATAGCCTGAAGCATTATGATGATGGGCATGGTGCATTGTTATGACAGTGTTCATGGAGCATTGAGATGAAAAGGGGCATGGAGCATTGTGATTACAGGTTTCTTGGAGCATTGTGATGACAAGGGCATGGAGCATTGTGATGAGAAGTGCATGGAACATTCTGATGATATGCATCATGGAGCTTTGTGATGACAAGGGCAAGGAGCATTATGATTACAGTGGTCTTGGAGCACTGTGATGAAAAGGGCATGGATCATTGTGATGAAAAAGGCATGGAGCCTTGTCATGACAGAGTTCATGGAGCATACTGACGACAAGTGTCAGGGAGCATTGTGATGACAAGGGAATGGAGAATGGTGATGACAAGGTCTTGGAGCATTGTGATGAGTTGACCATGGAGACTTGTGATGACAAATATCATGGAGCCTTCTGATGAAAAGGGGCATGGAGCATTGTGATTACGAGTGTCTTGGAGCATTGTGATGACAAGGGCATGGAACATTGTGAGGAGATGGCCATGGAACATTCTGATGACATGTGTCATGGAGCTTTGTGATGACAAGGGCATGGAGCATTGTGATTACATGGGTCTTGGAGCATTGTGATGACAATGGTCATGGAGCCTTGTGATCACAAGGCCGTGGAACATTGTGATGGCAGGGGGCATGGAGCATTGTTGATAGAGGTAATGGAACATTGTGATGAGAAGGGCATTGAGCATTGTTCTGAAATGTTTCATGGATTATTTTGATGAGAGTGGGCATGGAGCATTGTGATGACAAGGGCACGGTACACTGTGATACAATGGTCATGGAGGATTGTAATGACAAGGACATGGAGCATTATGATGAGAAGGGCATCGAGCATTGTGATGACAAGGGTCAGGGAGCATTGTGCTGACAAGTGCATGGATAATTGTGATGACAAGGTTCATGGAGCATTCTGATGACAAGCCTGTGGTGTATTTTGATGACAATGGCATGCAGCATTGGGATGAAAACGGCATGTGGCTTTGTGATGAAAAAGACATGGAGCCTTTTTGTGACAGGGTTCAAGGAGCATTCTGACGACAAGTGTAAGCGAGCATTGTGATGAGAAGTTTATTGAGAATTTTGATGACAAAGGTCATGGAGCCTTGTGATGAGACGACCATGGATCATTGTGATGATGAGCGTCATGGGGTGTTGTGATGATAAGTGTTATTCAACATTGTTATCACCAGGATTTTGAGCATTGTGATGACAGAGGTCATGGAGCATTTTGATTTGATTGTGATGACAATTGCCTGAAGCATTATGATGATGGGCATTGTTCATTGTGATGACAGGGTTCATAGGAGCATTGAGATGAAAAGGGGCATGGAATATTGTGATTACAGGGGTCTTAGTGCTTTGTGATGACAAGAGCAGGGAGCATTGTGATGAGAAGTCCATAGAACGTTCTGATGTCATGCGTCATGGAGCTTTGGATGGCAAGGGCATGGAGCATTGTGATTACAGGGGTCTTGGAGCATTGTGATGAAAAGGGCATGGATCATTGTGATGAAAAAGGCATGGAGCCTTGTCATGACAGGGTTCATGGAGCATACTGACGACAAGTGTCAGGGAGCACTGTGATGAAAAGTGTATTCAGAATTGTGATGACAAAGGTCATGGAGAATTGTGATGAAAAGTGTATGGAGTATTGTGATGACAGGCATCATGGAGCGTTGTGAGGACAAGTGTTATGGAACATTGTGATCACAAGGGTTTGGAGCATTGTGATGACAGAGGTTATGGATCATTTTGATTTCAAGGAGCATGTAGCATTGTGATGACAAGGGCATGAAGCAATGTGATCCCAAGGTTCATGGAGGATTGTGATGACAATGGTAATCGAGTATTGTGATGACAATCGTATAGAGCATTGTAATGACAATGTCATGTAGCATTTTTCTGACAAAGGCATGGAGCATTGTGATGACAGGTGTCATGGAGCACTGTGATGACGAGCGTCACGGATCACTGTGAATACAGGGGTCATGGAACATTGGGATGACAAGGGCATGGATCATTGTGATGACAAGTGTCATGGAGGATTGGGCTGAAAATGTTCATGGAGTATTGTGATGACAGGGGTCATGGAGCATTGTGATTACCGGGGTCTTGGAGCATTGTGATGACAAGAGTCCCGGATCATTGTGTTGTCAGGTGTCATGGAGTGTTGTGATGACAGTGGTCATGGAGCATTGTGATGATATTGGTCATGGAGCATTGTGATGAGAAGGTCATGGAGCATTGGGCTGAAAATGTTCATGGAGTATTGTGATGACAGGAGTCATGGAGCATTGTGATGACAAGGGAATGGAGCATGGGGATGACAAGGTCTTGGAGCATTGTGATGAGTTGACCATGGAGACTTGTGATGACAAATATCATGGAGCCTTCTGATGAAAAGGGGCATGGAGCATTGTGATTACGAGTGTCTTGGAGCATTGTGATGACAAGGGCATGGAGCATTGTGAGGAGAAGGCCATGGAACATTCTGATGACATGCGTCATGGAGCTCTGTGATGACAAGGGCATGGAGCATTGTGATTACATGGGTCTTGGAGCATTGTGATGACAATGGTCATGGAGTCTTGTGATCACAAGGCCGTGGAACACTGTGATGGCAGGGGTCATGGAGCATTGTTACGACAGAGGTAATGGAGCATTGTGATGAGAAGTGCATTGAGCATTGGTCTGAAATGTTTCATGGATTATTGTGATGACAGTGGGCATGGCGCATTGTGATGACAAGGGCACGGTACACTGTGATACATGGGTGATGGAGGATTGTAATGACAAGGACATGGAGCATTGTGATGAGAAGGGCATCGAGCATTGTGATGACAAGTGTCATGGAGCTTTGTGATGACAAGTGCATGGAGCAATGTGATGAGAGGGTTCATGGAGCATTGTGATGTCCATGGCATGGAGCATTGTGATGCCAAGGGTCATGGAGCTTAGTGATGGCCATGGTCATGGAGCATTTTGATGACAAGTGTGTGGTGCATTGTGATGAGAAGGGCAGGGCGCATTTTGATGACAGGGTCATGCAGCAATTTGATGAAAAGTGTAATGTAATATTTTGATGACAGTGGTTATAGAACATTGTGATGCCAGGGGTCATAGAGCTTTGGGATGTAAATGGTCATGGAGCATTTTGTTGACAGGGGTTATGGAACATTGTGATGTCAGGGGTCATGGAAAATTGTGCTGATAAGGGGATGTAGCATTGTGATGACAGGGGTCATGGAACATTGTGATAACAGGGGTGAGGGAGGATTGTGATGACAAGTGATGGAGCATTGTGATATCTCATGTGAGAGAGCATTTGGATGAGAAGTGCATGGAGCATTGTGATTACAAGGTTTATGGAGCATAGCGATTACAATGTTGTGGATCATTGTGATGAAAAGCACATGGCACATTTTGATGACAAGGGTCATGGAGCATTGTTCTGACAAAGGCATGGAGCATTGTGATGACAAGGGTCACGGAGAATTGTGATGAAAAGTTCATGGAGCATTGTGGTCACAAAGGTCACAGAGCCTTGCGATGACGCAGGCATGGACCGTTGTGATGACAAACGTTATGAAGCATTGTGATGACTGGAGTCACGGAGCATTGTGATGACAAGGGTCATGGAGCATTGTGATGACAAGGGCATGGAACATTGGGATGACAGGGGCATGGAGCATTCGTCTGACAAGTTTAATAAATTATTGTGATGACATTGGACCTGGTGCATTGTGATGACAAGGGCATGGAGCATTGTGATGACAAGGGCAAGGAGTATTGTGAAAACAGGTGTAAGGGGGCATTGTGATGACATATGTCATGGTCAATTTCAAAGACAATGGCATGGAGCATTGTGATTCCAAATGTCATGGTCCATTGCGATGACAGGGGCATGAAGCATTGTGATTACATGGGTCTTGGAGCATTGTGATGACAAAGGTCATGGAGCATTGTGATGAGAAATCCATGGAGCCTTCTGATGACATGTCATATGGAGCATTCTGATGAAAAGGGGCATGGAGCATTCTGATTACAGGGGTCGTGGAACATTGTGATAACAAGGGCAAGGAGCATTGGTCTAATAAGTTTCATGGATTATTGTGATGAGAGTTGGAATGGCACATTGTGATGACAAGGGCATGGAGCATTGTGATGACCAGGTTATGCAGTATTGTGAAGAGAGGTGTCAGGGAGCATTGTGATGACATATGTAATGGCCCATTGTGATGACAATGGCATGGAGCATTGTGATGCCAAGTGTCATGGAGGATTCTGATGACAAAGGTAATGGAGCATTGTGATGACAATGGCTTGGAGCATTGTGATGATAAGGGTCAGGGAGCATTTTGCTGACAAGTGCACGGAGAATTGTGATGACAAGCGTCATGGAGCATTCTGATGACAAGCTTGTGGAGTATTTTGATGACAATAGCATGGAGCACTGGGATGAAAACGGCATGTGGATTTGTGATGAAAATGGCATGGAGCCTTTTCGTGACACAGTTCAAGGAGCATTCTGACGACAAGTGTCAGGGAGCATTTTGATGACAAGTGTATGGAGAATTGTGATGACAAAGTTCATGGAGCATTGTGATGAAAAGGGCATGGAGTATTGTGATGACAGGCATCATGGAGCGTTGTGATGACAAGTGTTATGGAACAATGTGATCACAAGGGTTTGGAGCATTGTGATGAGAGAGGTCATGGATCATTTTGATTTCAAGGAGCATGGAGCATTGTGATGACAAAGTTCATGAAGCATTGTGATGACTGGAGTAACGGAGCATTGTGATGACAGGGGTCATGGAGCATTGTGATAACAAGGGCATGGAGCATTGTGATGACAATGGCATGGAGTATTGTGAAGACAGGTGTCAGGGTGCATTGTGATGAAATATGTCATGGTCCATTGCGATGACAATAGCATGGAGCATAGTGATGCCAAATGCAAGGGAGGATTGTGATGACAAATATAATGGAGCACTGTGATGACTAGGGCTTGGAGCATTATGAAGACAAGGGCCATTGAGAATTTTCATGACAATGTTGTGAACCATTGTGATGACAAGGTCCTGGAGCATTGTGATGAGAAAACCATGGAGCCTTGCGATGACAAGTCTCATGGAGCATACTGATGAAAAGGGGCATGGGGCATTCTGATTACAGGGGTCTTAAACATTGTGATAACAAGAGCATGGAGCAATGTGATGACAAGGGCATGGAGCATTCGTCTAATAAGTTTCATGGATTATTGTGATGACAGTTGGAATGGCGCATTATGAAGACAAGAGCATGGAGCATTGTGATGACCAGATCATGCAGTATTGTGAAGAGAGGTGTCAGGGAGCATTGTGATTACATATGTAATGGCCCATTGTGATGACAACGGCTTGGAGCATTGTGATTCCAAGTGTCATTGAGGATTCTAATGACAAAGGTAATGGAGCATTGTGATGACAATGGCTTGGATCATTGTGATGACAAGGGTCAGGGAGCATTGTGCTGACAAGTGCATGGATAATTGTGATGACAAGGGTCATGGAGCATTCTGATGACAAGCTTGTGTAGTATTTTGATGACAATGGCATGGAGCTTTGGGATGAAAACAGCATGGGGCTTTGTGATGAAAAAGGCATGGAGCCTTTTCGTCACAGGCTTCAAGGTGCATTCTGACGACAAGTGTCAGGGAGCATTATGATGACAAGTGTATTGAGAATTGTGATGACAAAGGTCATGGAGCATTGTGATGAGAAGACCATGGATAATTGTGATGATGAGCGTCATGGGGTGTTGTGATGATAAGTGTTTTGCAACATTGTGATCACCAGGGTTTGGAGCATTGTGATGAGAGAGGTCATGGAGCATTTTGATTTCACTGTGATGACAATAGCCTGAAGCATTATGATGATGGGCATGGTGCATTGTTATGACAGTGTTCATGGAGCATTGAGATGAAAAGGGGCATGGAGCATTGTGATTACAGGTTTCTTGGAGCATTGTGATGACAAGGGCATGGAGCATTGTGATGAGAAGTGCATGGAACATTCTGATGATATGCATCATGGAGCTTTGTGATGACAAGGGCAAGGAGCATTATGATTACAGTGGTCTTGGAGCACTGTGATGAAAAGGGCATGGATCATTGTGATGAAAAAGGCATGGAGCCTTGTCATGACAGAGTTCATGGAGCATACTGACGACAAGTGTCAGGGAGCATTGTGATGACAAGGGAATGGAGAATGGTGATGACAAGGTCTTGGAGCATTGTGATGAGTTGACCATGGAGACTTGTGATGACAAATATCATGGAGCCTTCTGATGAAAAGGGGCATGGAGCATTGTGATTACGAGTGTCTTGGAGCATTGTGATGACAAGGGCATGGAACATTGTGAGGAGATGGCCTTGGAACATTCTGATGACATGTGTCATGGAGCTTTGTGATGACAAGGGCATGGAGCATTGTGATTACATGGGTCTTGGAGCATTGTGATGACAATGGTCATGGAGCCTTGTGATCACAAGGCCGTGGAACATTGTGATGGCAGGGGGCATGGAGCATTGTTGATAGAGGTAATGGAACATTGTGATGAGAAGGGCATTGAGCATTGTTCTGAAATGTTTCATGGATTATTTTGATGAGAGTGGGCATGGAGCATTGTGATGACAAGGGCACGGTACACTGTGATACATGGGTCATGGAGGATTGTAATGACAAGGACATGGAGCATTATGATGAGAAGGGCATCGAGCATTGTGATGACAAGTGTCATGGAGATTTGTGATGACAAGGGCATGGAGCAATGTGAAGAGAGGTTTCATGGAGCATTGTGACGACAATGACATGGAGCATTGTGATGCCAAGGGTCATGGAGCTTTGTGATGACAAAGGTCATGGAGCATTTTGATGACCAGCGTGTGGTGCATTGTTATGAATAGGGCAGGGAGCATTTTGATGACAGGGTCATGCAGCAATTTGATGAAAAGTGCAATGGAACATTTTTATGACAGTGGTTATAGAACACTGTGATTCCAGGGGTCATGGAGCTTTGGGATGAAAAGGGTCATGGAGCATTTTGATGACAGTGGTTATGGAACATTGTGATGTCAGGGGTCATGGAACATTGTGCTGATAAGGGGATGTAGCATTGTCATAACAGGGGTCATGGAACATTGTGATAACAGGGTTGAGGGAGGAATGTGATGACTAGTGATGGAACATTGTGATATCTCATGTGAGAGAGCATTTGGATGAGAAGTGCATGGAGCATTGTGATTGCAGGGGTCTTGGATCATTGCGATGAAAAGGCATGGATCATTGTGATGATAAAGGCATGGAGCCTTGTCATGACAGGGTTCATGGAGCATACTGACGACAAGTGTCAGGGAGCATTGTGATGAAAAGTGTATTGAGCATCGTGATGACAAAGATCATGGAGCATTGTGATGATAAGACCATGGATAATTGTGATGATGAGCGTCATGGGGTGCTGTGATGATAAGTTTTATGGAACATTGTGATCACAAGGGTTTGTAGCATTATGATGTCAGAGGTCATGGAGAATATTAATTTCATTGTGATGACAATAGACTGAAGTATTATGATGATGGGCATCGTGCACTGTGATGACAGGGTTCAGGGAGCATTGAGATGAAAAGGGGCATGGAGCATTGTGATGACCAGGATCATGGAGCATTGTGCAGAGAAAGGCATAGAGCATTGTGATGACAAGTGTCAAAGAGCATTGTGATGAAAAGTTCATGGAGCATTGGGGTTAAAAAGGTCACAGAGAGTGTTGATGGTGAGGGCATGGACCACTGTGATGACAAAGTTCATGAAGCATTGTGATGACTGGAGTAACGGAGCATTGTGATGACAGAGGTCATGGAGCATTGTGATAACAAAGCCATGGAGCATTGTGATGACAAGGGCATGGAACATTGGTCTAATCACTTTCATGGTTTGTTGCGATGACAGTTGGAATGGCCTATTGTGATAACAAGGGCATGGAGCATTGTGATGACCAGGTCATGCAGTATTGTGAAGATAAGTGTCAGGGAGCATTGTGATGACATATGTAATGGCCCATTGTGATGACAATGGCATGTAGCACTGTGATGCCAAGTGTCATGGAGGATTCTGATGAGAAAGGTAATGGAGCATTGTGATGACAAGGGTCCGGGAGCATTCTGATGACAAGCTTGTGGAGTATTTTGATGACAATGGTATGGAACATTGTGATGAAAATGGCATGGGGCATTGTGATGAAAAAAGCATGGAGCCTTTTCGTGATGGGTTTCAAGGAGCATTCTGATGACAAGTGTCAGGGAGCATTGTGATCACAAGTGTATTGAGAATTGTGATGACAAAGGTCATGGAGCATTGTGATGAAAAGGGCATGGAGTATTGTGATGACAGGCATCATGGAGCGTTGTGATGACAAGTGTTATGGAACAATGTGATCACAAGGGTTTGGAGCATTGTGATGACAGAAGTCATGGATCATTTTGATTTCAAGGAGCATGGAGCATTGTGATGACAAGGGCATGAAGCAATGTGATCCCAAGGTTGATGGAGGACTGTGATGACAATGGAAATGGAGTATTGTGATGACAAGCACATAGAGGATTGTAATGACAAGGTCATTTAGCATTTTGCTGACAAAGACATGGAGCATTGTGATGATAATGGCATGGAGCATTGTGATGCCAAGTGTCATGGAGGATTCTGATGACAATGGTAATGGAGCATTGTGATGACAATGGCTTGGAGCATTGTGATGACAAGGGTCAGGGAGCATTGTGCTGACATGTGCATGGAGAATTGTGATGACAAGGGTCATGGAGCATTCTGATGACAAGCCTGTGGTGTATTTTGATGACAATGGCATGCAGCATTGGGATGAAAACGGCATGTGGCTTTGTGATGAAAAAGACATGGAGCCTTTTTGTGACAGGGTTCAAGGAGCATTCTGACGACAAGTGTCAGCGAGCATTGTGATGACAAGTTTATTGAGAATTTTGATGACAAAGGTCATGGAGCCTTGTGATGAGACGACCATGGATCATTGTGATGATGAGCGTCATGGGGTGTTGTGATGATAAGAGTTATGCAACATTGTGATCACCAGGATTTTGAGCATTGTGATGACAGAGGTCATGGAGCATTTTGATTTGATTGTGATGACAATTGCCTGAAGCATTATGATGATGGGCATTGTTCATTGTGCTGACAGGGTTCATAGGAGCATTGAGATGAAAAGGGGCATGGAGCATTGTGATTACAGGGGTCTTAGTGTTTTGTGATGACAAGAGCAGGGAGCATTGTGATGAGAAGTCCATGGAACATTCTGATGACATGCGTCATGGAGCTTTGGATGGCAAGGGCATGGAGCATTGTGATTACAGGGGTCTTGGAGCATTGTGATGAAAAGGGCATGGATCATTGTGATGAAAAAGGCATGGAGCCTTGTCATGACAGGGTTCATGGAGCATACTGACGACAAGAGTCAGGGAGCAGTGTGATGAAAAGTGTATTGAGAATTGTGATGACAAAGGTCATGGAGAATTGTGATGAAAAGTGTATGGAATATTGTGATGACAGGCATCTTGGAGCGTTGTGAGGACAAGTGTTATGGAACATTGTGATCACAAGGGTTTGGAGCATTGTGATGACAGAGGTCATGGATCATTTTGATTTCAAGGAGCATGTAGCATTGTGATGACAAGAGCATGAAGCGATGTGATCCCAAGGTTCATGGAGGATTTTGATGACAATGGTAATCGAGTATTGTGATGACAATCGCATAGAGCATTGTAATGACAAGGTCATGTAGCATTTTGCTGACAAAGGCATGGAGCATTGTGATGACAGGTGTCATGGAGCACTGTGATGACGAGCGTCACGGATCACTGTGAATACAGGGGTCATGGAACATTGGGATGACAAGGGCATGGATCATTGTGATGACAAGGGTCATGGAGCATTGGGCTGAAAATGTTCATGGAGTATTGTGATGACAGTGGTCATGGAGCATTGTGATTACAGGGGTCTTGGAGCATTGTGATGACAAGAGTCCCGGATCATTGTGTTGTCAGCTGTCATGGAGTGTTGTGATGACAGTGGTCATGGAGCATTGTGATGATATTGGTCATGGAGCATTGTGATGAGAAGGTCATGGAGCATTGGGCTGAAAATGTTCATGGAGTATTGTGATGACAGGAGTCATGGAGCATTGTGATGACAAGGGAATGGAGCATGGTGATGACAAGGTCTTGGAGCATTGTGATGAGTTGACCATGGAGACTTGTGATGACAAATATCATGGAGCCTTCTGATGAAAAGCGGCATGGAGCATTGTGATTACGAGTGTCTTGGAGCATTGTGATGACAAGGGCATGGAGCATTGTGAGGAGAAGGCCATGGAACATTCTGATGACATGCGTCATGGAGCTCTGTAATGACAAGGGCATGGAGCATTGTGATTACATGGGTCTTGGAGCATTGTGATGACAATGGTCATTTAGTCTTGTGATCACAAGGCCGTGGAACATTGTGATGGCAGGGGTCATGGAGCATTGTTGACAGAGGTAATGGAGCATTGTGATGAGAAGTGAATTGAGCATTGGTCTGAAATGTTTCATGGATTATTGTGATGAGAGTGGGCATGGCGCATTGTGATGACAAGGGCACGGTACACTGTGATACAAGGGTCATGGAGGATTGTAATGACAAGGACATGGAGCATTGTGATGAGAAGGGCATCGAGCATTGTGATGACAAGTGTCATGGAGCTTTGTGATGACAAGTGCATGGAGCAATGTGATGAGAGAGTTCATGGAGCATTGTGATGTCCATGGCATGGAGCATTGTGATGCCAAGGGTCATGGAGCTTTGTGATGACCATGGTCATGGAGCATTTTGATGACAAGTGTGTGGTGCATTGTGATGAGAAGGGCAGGGAGCATTTTGATGACAGGCTCATGCAGCAATTTGATGAAAAGTGTAATGTAATATTTTGATGACAGGGGTTATAGAACATTGTGATGCCAGGGGTCATAGAGCTTTGGGATGAAAATGGTCATGGAGCATTTTGATGACAGGGTTTATGGAACATTGTGATGTCAGCGGTCATGGAAAATTGTGCTGATAAGGGGATGTAGCATTGTGATGACAGGGGTCATGGAACATTGTGATAACAGGGGTGAGGGTGGATTGTGATGACTAGTGATGGAACATTGTGATATCTCATGTGAGAGAGCATTTGGATGAGAAGTGCATGGAGCATTGTGATTACAAGGTTTATGGAGCATAGCGATGACAAGGTTGTGGATCATTGTGATGAAAAGCACATGGCACATTGTGATGACAAGGGTCATGGAGCATTTTTCTGAATAAGGCATGGAGCATTGTGATGACAAGGGTCACGGAGAATTGTGATGAAAAGTACATGGAGCATTGTGGTTACAAAGGTCACAGAGCCTTGCGATGACGCAGGCATGGACCGTTGTGATGACAAACGTTATGAAGCATTGTGATGACTGGAGTCACGGAGCATTGTGATGACAAGGGTCATGGAGCATTGTGATGACAAGGGCATGGAACATTGGGATGACAGGGGAATGGAGCATTGGTCTGACAAGTTTAATAGAATATTGTGATGACATTGGACAGGGTGCATTGTGATGACAAGGGCATGGAGCATTGTGATGACAAGGGCATGGAGTATTGTGAAAACAGGTGTAAGGGGGCATTGTGATGACATATGTCATGGTCAATTTCAAAGGCAATGGCATGGAGCACTGTGATGCCAAATGTCATGGTCCATTGCGATGACAGGGGCATGAAGCATTGTGATTACATGGGTCTTGGAGCATTGTGATGAAAAAGGTCATGGAGCATTGTGATGAGAAATCCATGGAGCCTTCTGATGACATGTCATATGGAGCATTCTGATGAAAAGGGGCATGGAGCATTCTGATTACAGGGGTCTTCGAACATTGTGATAACAAGGGCAAGGAGCATTGGTTTAATAAGTTTCATGGATTATTGTGATGAGAGTTGGAATGGCACATTGTGATGACAAGGGCATGGAGTATTGTGATGACCAGGTTATGGAGTATTGTGAAGAGAGGTGTCAGGGAGCATTGTGATGACATATGTAATGGCCCATTGTGATGACAATGGCATGGAGCATTGTGATGCCAAGTGTCATGGAGGATTCTGATGACAAAGGTAATGGAGCATTGTGATGACAATGGCTTGGAGCATTGTGATGATAAGGGTCAGGGAGCATTTTGCTGACAAGTGCACGGAGAATTGTGATGACAAGCGTCATGGAGCATTCTGATGACAAGCTTGTGGAGTATTTTGATGACAATGGCATGGAGCACTAGGATGAAAACGGCATGTGGATTTGTGATGAAAATGGCATGGAGCCTTTTCGTGACACAGTTCAAGGAGCATTCTGACGACAAGTGTCAGGGAGCATTTTGATGACAAGTGTATGGAGAATTGTGATGACAAAGTTCATGGAGCATTGTGATGAAAAGGGCATGGAGTATTGTGATGACAGGCATCATGGAGCGTTGTGAGGACAAGTGTTATTGAACATTTTGATCACAAGTGTTTGGAGCATTGTGATGACAGAGGTCATGGATCAATTTGATTTCAAGGAGCATGGAGCATTTTGATGACAAGGGCCTGAAGCAATGTGATCCCAAGGTTCCTGGAGGATTGTGATGACAATGGTAATGGAGTATTGTGATGACATGCGCATAGAGCATTGTAATGACAAGGTCATGTAGCATTTTTCTGACAAAGGCATGGAGCACTGTGATGACAGATGTCATGGAGCACTGTGATTACAAGCGTCATGGAACATTGGGATGACAAGTGCATGGATCATTGTGATGACAAGGGTCATGGAGCACTGGGCTGAAAATGTACATGGAGTATTGTGATGACAGGGGTCATGGAGCATTGTGATGACAAGGTCATGGAGCATTGTTATGACAGGGGCATGGAGCATTGGTCTTACAAGTTTCATAGATTATTGTGATGACAGTGGACATGGTGCATTGTGATGACCAGGGCATGGAGCATTGTGATGACAAGGGCATGGAGTATTGTGAAGACAGGTGTCAGAGGGCATTGTGATGAAATATGTCATGGTCAATTGCGATGACAATAGCATGGAGCATAGTGATGCCAAATGCAAGGGAGGATTGTGATGACAAATATAATGGAGCACTGTGATGACTAGGGCTTGGAGCATTATGAAGACAAGGGCCATTGAGAATTTTCATGACAATGTCGTGAACCATTGTGATGACAAGGTCCTGGAGCATTGTGATGAGAAAACCATGGAGCCTTGCGATGACAAGTCTCATGGAGCATACTGATGAAAAGGGGCATGGGGCATTCTGATTACAGGGGTCTTAAACATTGTGATAACAAGAGCATGGAGCAATGTGATGACAAGGGCATGGAGCATTCGTCTAATAAGTTTCATGGATTATTGTGATGACAGTTGGAATGGCGCATTATGAAGACAAGAGCATGGAGCATTGTGATGACCAGATCATGCAGTATTGTGAAGAGAGGTGTCAGGGAGCATTGTGATTACATATGTAATGGCCCATTGTGATGACAATGGCTTGGAGCATTGTGATTCCAAGTGTCATTGAGGATTCTAATGACAAAGGTAATGGAGCATTGTGATGACAATGGCTTGGATCATTGTGATGACAAGGGTCAGGGAGCATTGTGCTGACAAGTGCATGGATAATTGTGATGACAAGGGTCATGGAGCATTCTGATGACAAGCTTGTGTAGTATTTTGATGACAATGGCATGGAGCTTTGGGATGAAAACAGCATGGGGCTTTGTGATGAAAAAGGCATGGAGCCTTTTCGTCACAGGGTTCAAGGTGCATTCTGACGACAAGTGTCAGGGAGCATTGTGATGACAAGTGTATTGAGAATTGTGATGACAAAGGTCATGGAGCATTGTGATGAGAAGACCATGGATAATTGTGATGATGAGCGTCATGGGGTGTTGTGATGATAAGTGTTTTGCAACAGTGTGATCACCAGGGTTTGGAGAATTGTGATGAGAGAGGTCATGGAGCATTTTGATTTCACTGTGATGACAATAGCCTGAAGCATTATGATGATGGGCATGGTGCATTGTTATGACAGTGTTCATGGAGCATTGAGATGAAAAGGGGCATGGAGCATTGTGATTACAGGGGTCTTGGAGCATTGTGATGACAAGGGCATGGAGCATTGTGATGAGAAGTGCATGGAACATTCTGATGATATGCATCATGGAGCTTTGTGATGACAAGGGCAAGGAGCATTATGATTACAGTGGTCTTGGAGCACTGTGATGAAAAGGGCATGGATCATTGTGATGAAAAAGGCATGGAGCCTTGTCATGACAGAGTTCATGGAGCATACTGACGACAAGTGTCAGGGAGCATTGTGATGAAAAGAGTATTGAGAATTGTGATGACAAAGGTCATGGAGCCTTGTGATGAGAAGACCATGGATAATAGTGATGATTAGCGTCATGGGGTTTTGTGATGATAAGTGTTATGCAACATTGTGATCACCAGGGTTTGGAGCATTGTGATGACAGAGGTCATGGAGCATTTTGATTTCATTGTGATGACAATAGCCTGAAGCATTATGATGATGGGCATGGTTCATTGTGATGACAGGGTTCATGGAGCATTGTGATGAAAAGGGGCATGGAGCATTGTGATTACAGGGGTTTGGAACATTGTGATGAGAAGGGTCATGGAGCCTTGTGATGACAGGGGTCATGGAGCATTGTGATGACCAGGGAATGGAGCATGGTGATGACAAGGTCTTGGAGCATTGTGATGAGATGACCATGGAGACTTGTGATGACAAGTCTTATGGAGCATTCTGATCAAAAGGGGCATGGAGCATTGTGATTACAAGGGTATGGAGCATTGTGATGACAAGGGCATCGAGCCTTGTGAGTAGAAGGCCATGGAACATTCTGATGACATGTGTCATGGAGCTTTGTGATGACAAGGGCATGGAGCATTGTCATTACATGGCTCTTGGAGCATTGTGATGACAATGGTCATGGAGCCTTGTGATCACAAGGTCGTGGAACATTGTGATGGCAGGGGTCATGGAGCATTGTTGATAGAGGTAATGGAGCATTGTGATGAGAAGGGCATTGAGCATTGGTCTGAAATGTTTCATGGATTATTGTGATGAGAGTGGGCAAGGAGCATTGTGATGACAAGGGCACGGTACACTGTGATACATGGGTCATGGAGGATTGTAATGACAAGGACATGGAGCATTATGATGAGAAGGGCATCGAGCATTGTGATGACAAGGGTCATGGAGATTTGTGATGAGAAGGACATGGAGCAATGTGAAGAGAGCTTTCATGGAGCATTGTGATGACAATGACATGGAGCATTGTGATGCCAAGGGTCATGGGGCTTTGTGATGACAAAGGTCATGGAGCATTTTGATTTCACTGTGATGACAATAGCCTGAAGCATTATGATGATGGGCATGGTGCATTGTTATGACAGTGTTCATGGAGCATTGAGATGAAAAGGGGCATGGAGCAGTGTGATTACAGGGGTCTTGTAGCATTGTGATGACAAGGGCATGGAGCATTGTGATGAGAAGTGCATGGAACATTCTGATGATATGCATCATGGAGCATTGTGATGACAAGGGAAAGGAGCATTATGATTACAGTGGTCTTGGAGAACTGTGATGAAAAGGGCATGGATCATTGTGATGAAAATGGCATGGTGCCTTGTCATGACAGAGTTCATGGAGCATACTGACGACAAGTGTCAGGGAGCATTGTGATGACAAGGGAAAGGAGCATGGTGATGACAAGGTCTTGGAGCATTGTGATGAGTTGACCATGGAGACTTGTGATGACAAATATCATGGAGCCATCTGATGAAAAGGGGCATGGAGCATTGTGATTACGAGTGTCTTGGAGCATTGTGATGACAAGGGCATGGAGCATTGTGAGGAGATGGCCATGGAACATTCTGATGGCATGTGTCATGGAGCTTTGTGATGACAAGGGCATGGAGCATTGTGATTACATGGGTCTTGGAGCATTGTGATGACAATGGTCATGGAGCCTTGTGATCACAAGGCCGTGGAACATTGTGATGGCAGGGGGCATGGAGTATTGTTGATAGAGGTAATGGAGCATTGTGATGAGAAGGGCATTGAGCATTGGTCTGAAATGTTTCATGGATTATTGTGATGAGAGTTGGCAAGGAGCATTGTGATGACAAGGGCACGGTACACTGTGATACATGGGTCATGGAGGATTGTAATGACAAGGACATGGAGCATTATGATGAGAAGGGCATCGAGCATTGTGATGACAAGGGTCATGGAGATTTGTGATGACAAGGACATGGAGCAATGTGAAGAGAGGTTTCATGGAGCATTGTGATGACAATGACATGGAGCATTGTGATGCCAAGGGTCATGGAGCTTTGTGATGACAAAGGTCATGGAGCATTTTGATTTCACTGTGATGACAATAGCCTGAAGCATTATGATGATGGGCATGGTGCATTGTTATGACAGTGTTCATGGAGCATTGAGATGAAAAGGGGCATGGAGCAGTGTGATTACAGGGGTCTTGTAGCATTGTGATGACAAGGGCATGGAGCATTGTGATGAGAATTGCATGGAACATTCTGATGATATGCATCATGGAGCATTGTGATGACAAGGGAAAGGAGCATTATGATTACAGTGGTCTTGGAGAACTGTGATGAAAAGGGCATGGATCATTGTGATGAAAATGGCATGGTGCCTTGTCATGACAGAGTTCATGGAGCATACTGACGACAAGTGTCAGGGAGCATTGTGATGACAAGGGAATGGAGCATGGTGATGACAAGGTCTTGGAGCATTGTGATGAGTTGACCATGGAGACTTGTGATGACAAATATCATGGAGCCATCTGATGAAAAGGGGCATGGAACATTGTGATTACGAGTGTCTTGGAGCATTGTGATGACAAGGGCATGGAGCATTGTGAGGAGATGGCCATGGAACATTCTGATGGCATGTGTCATGGAGCTTTGTGATGACAAGGGCATGGAGCATTGTGATTACATGGGTCTTGGAGCATTGTGATGACAATGGTCATGGAGCCTTGTGATCACAAGGCCGTGGAACATTGTGATGGCAGGGGGCATGGAGTATTTTTGATAGAGGTAATGGAACATTGTGATGAGAAGGGCATTGAGCATTGGTCTGAAATGTTTCATGGATTATTGTGATGAGAGTGGGCAAGGAGCATTGTGATGACAAGGGCACGGTACACTGTGATACATGGGTCATGGAGGATTGTAATGACAAGACATGGAGCTTTATGATGAGAAGGGCATCGAGCATTGTGATGACAAGGGTCATGGAGATTTGTGATGACAAGGACATGGAGCAATGTGAAGAGAGGTTTCATGGAGCATTGTGATGACAATGACATGGAGCATTGTGATGCCAAGGGTCATGGAGCTTTGTGATGACAAAGGTCATGGAGCATTTTGATTTCACTGTGATGACAATAGCCTGAAGCATTATGATGATGGGCATGGTGCATTGTTATGACAGTGTTCATGGAGCATTGAGATGAAAAAGGGCATGGAGCATTGTGATTACAGTGGTCTTGGAGCATTGTGATGACAAGGGCATGGAGCATTGTGATGAGAAGTGCATGGAACATTCTGATGATATGCATCATGAAGCTTTGTGATGACAAGGGCAAGGAGCATTATGATTACAGTGGTCTTGGAGAACTGTGATGAAAAGGGCATGGATCATTGTGATGAAAATGGCATGGTGCCTTGTCATGACAGAGTTCATGGAGCATACTGACGACAAGTGTCAGGGAGCATTGTGATGACAAATGAATGGAGCATGGTGATGACAAGGTCTTGGAGCATTGTGATGAGTTGACCATGGAGACTTGTGATGACAAATATCATGGAGCCTTCTGATGAAAAGGGGCATGGAGCATTGTGATTACGAGTGTCTTGGAGCATTGTGATGACAAGGGCATGGAGCATTGTGAGGAGATGGCCATGGAACATTCTGATGGCATGTGTCATGGAGCTTTGTGATGACAAGGGCATGGAGCATTGTGATTACATGGGTCTTGGAGCATTGTGATGACAATGGTCATGGAGCCTTGTGATCACAAGGCCGTGGAACATTGTGATGGCAGGGGGCATGGAGCATTGTTGATAGAGGTAATGGAACATTGTGATGAGAAGGGCATTGAGCATTGGTCTGAAATGTTTCATGGATTATTTTGATGAGAGTGGGCATGGATCATTGTGATGACAAGGGCACGGTACACTGTGATACATGGGTCATGGAGGATTGTAATGACAAGGACATGGAGCATTATGATGAGAAGGGCATCGAGCATTGTGATGACAAGTGTCATGGAGATTTGTGATGACAAGGGCATGGAGCAATGTGAAGAGAGGTTTCATGGAGCATTGTGATGACAATGACATGGAGCATTGTGATGCCAAGGGTCATGGAGCTTTGTGATGACAAAGGTCATGGAGCATTTTGATGACCAGCGTGTGGTGCATTGTTATGAGTAGGGCAGGGAGCATTTTGATAACAGGGTCATGCAGCAATTTGATGAAAAGTGCAATGGAACATTTTGATGACAGTGGTTATACAACACTGTGAATCCAGGGGTCATGGAGCTTTGGGATGAAAAGGGTCATGGAGCATTTTGATGACAGTGGTTATGGAACATTGTGATGTCAGGGGTCATGGAACATTGTGCTGATAAGGGGATGTAGCATTGTGATAACAAGGGTCATGGAACATTGTGATAACAGGGTTGAGGGAGGAATGTGATGACTAGTGATGGAACATTGTGATATCTCATGTGAGAGAGCATTTGGATGAGAAGTGCATGGAGCATTGTGATTGCAGGGGTCTTGGATCATTGCGATGAAATGGCATGGATCATTGTGATGATAAAGGCATGGAGCCTTGTCATGACAGGGTTCATGGAGCATACTGACGACAAGTGTCAGGGAGCATTGTGATGAAAAGTGTATTGAGCATCGTGATGACGAAGATCATGGAGCATTGTGATGATAAGACCATGGATAATTGTGATGATGAGCGTCATGGGGTGCTGTGATGATAAGTTTTATGGAACATTGTGATCACAAGGGTTTGTAGCATTATGATGTCAGAGGTCATGGAGAATATTAATTTCATTGTGATGACAATAGACTGATGTATTATGATGATGGGCATCGTGCACTGTGATGACAGGGTTCAGGGAGCATTGAGATGAAAAGGGGCATGGAGCATTGTGATGACCAGGGTCATGGAGCATTGTGCTGAGAAAGGCATAGAGCATTGTGATGACAAGGGTCAAAGTGCATTGTGATGAAAATTTCATGGAGCATTGGGGTTAAAATGGTCACAGAGACTGTTGATGGTGAGGGCATGGACCACTGTGATGACAAAGTTCATGAAGCATTGTGATGACTGGAGTAACGGAGCATTGTGATGACAGGGGTCATGGAGCATTGTGATAACAAGGGCATGGAGCATTGTGATGACAAGGGCATGGAACATTGGTCTAATCACTTTCATGGTTTGTTGCGATGACAGTTGGAATAGCCTATTGTGATAACAAGGGCATGGAGCATTGTGATGACCAGGTCATGCAGTATTGTGAAGATAAGTGTCAGGGAGCATTGTGATGACATATGTAATGGCCCATTGTGATGACAATGGCATGTAGCACTGTGATGCCAAGTGTCATGGAGGATTCTGATGAGAAAGGTAATGGAGCATTGTGATGACAAGGGTCCGGGAGCATTCTGATGACAAGCTTGTGGAGTATTTTGATGACAATGGTATGGAACATTGTGATGAAAATGGCATGGGGCATTGTGATGAAAAAAGCATGGAGCCTTTTCGTGATGGGTTTCAAGGAGCATTCTGATGACAAGTGTCAGGGAGCATTGTTATCACAAGTGTATTGAGAATTGTGATGACAAAGGTCATGGAGCATTGTGATGAAAAGGGCATGGAGTATTGTGATGACAGGCATCATGGAGCGTTGTGATGACAAGTGTTATGGAACAATGTGATCACAAGGGTTTGGAGCATTGTGATGACAGAGGTCATGGATAAATTTGATTTCAAGGAGCATGGAGCATTGTGATGACAAGGGCATGAAGCAATGTGATCCCAAGGTTGATGGAGGATTGTGATGACAATGGAAATGGAGTATTGTGATGACAAGCGCATAGAGGATTGTAATGACAAGGTCATTTAGCATTTTGCTGACAAAGACATGGAGCATTGTGATGACAATGGCATGGAGCATTGTGATGCCAAGTGTCATGGAGGATTCTGATGACAATGGTAATGGAGCATTGTGATGACAATGGCTTGGAGCATTGTGATAACAAGGGTCAGGGAGCATTGTGCTGACAAGTGCATGGAGAATTGTGATGACAAGGGTCATGGAGCATTCTGATGACAAGCCTGTGGTGTATTTTGATGACAATGGCATGCAGCATTGGGATGAAAACGGCATGTGGCTTTGTGATGAAAAAGACATGGAGCCTTTTTGTGACAGGGTTCAAGGAGCATTCTGACGACAAGTGTCAGCGAGCATTGTGATGACAAGTTTATTGAGAATTTTGATGACAAAGGTCATGGAGCCTTGTGATGAGACGACCATGGATCATTGTGATGATGAGCGTCATGGGGTGTTGTGATGATAAGAGTTATGCAACATTGTGATCATCAGGATTTTGATCATTGTGATGACAGAGGTCATGGAGCATTTTGATTTGATTGTGATGACAATTGCCTGAAGCATTATGATGATGGGCATTGTTCATTGTGCTGACAGGGTTCATAGGAGCATTGAGATGAAAAGGGGCATGGAGCATTGTGATTACAGGGGTCTTAGTGCTTTGTGATGACAAGAGCAGGGAGCATTGTGATGAGAAGTCCATGGAACATTCTGATGACATGCGTCATGGAGCTTTGGATGGCAAGGGCATGGAGCATTGTGATTACAGGGGTCTTGGAGCATTGTGATGAAAAGGGCATGGATCATTGTGATGAAAAAGGCATGGAGCCTTGTCATGACAGGGTTCATGGAGCATACTGACGACAAGAGTCAGGGAGCACTGTGATGAAAAGTGTATTGAGAATTGTGATGACAAAGGTCATGGAGAATTGTGATGAAAAGTGTATGGAATATTGTGATGACAGGCATCTTGGAGCGTTGTGAGGACAAGTGTTATGGAACATTGTGATCACAAGGGTTTGGAGCATTGTGATGACAGAGGTCATGGATCATTTTGATTTCAAGGAGCATGTAGCATTGTGATGACAAGAGCATGAAGCGATGTGATCCCAAGGTTCATGGAGGATTTTGATGACAATGGTAATCGAGTATTGTGATGACAATCGCATAGAGCATTGTAATGACAAGGTCATGTAGCATTTTGCTGACAAAGGCATGGAGCATTGTGATGACAGGTGTCATGGAGCACTGTGATGACGAGCGTCACGGATCACTGTGAATACAGGGGTCATGGAACATTGGGATGACAAGGGCATGGATCATTGTGATGACAAGGGTCATGGAGCATTGGGCTGAAAATGTTCATGGAGTATTGTGATGACAGTGGTCATGGAGCATTGTGATTACAGGGGTCTTGGAGCATTGTGATGACAAGAGTCCCGGATCATTGTGTTGTCAGGTGTCATGGAGTGTTGTGATGACAGTGGTCATGGAGCATTGTGATGATATTGGTCATGGAGCATTGTGATGAGAAGGTCATGGAGCATTGGGCTGAAAATGTTCATGGAGTATTGTGATGACAGGAGTCATGGAGCATTGTGATGACAAGGGAATGGAGCATGGTGATGACAAGGTCTTGGAGCATTGTGATGAGTTGACCATGGAGACTTGTGATGACAAATATCATGGAGCCTTCTGATGAAAAGCGGCATGGAGCATTGTGATTACGAGTGTCTTGGAGCATTGTGATGACAAGGGCATGGAGCATTGTGAGGAGAAGGCCATGGAACATTCTGATGACATGCGTCATGGAGCTCTGTAATGACAAGGGCATGGAGCATTGTGATTACATGGGTCTTGGAGCATTGTGATGACAATGGTCATTTAGTCTTGTGATCACAAGGCCGTGGAACATTGTGATGGCAGGGGTCATGGAGCATTGTTGACAGAGGTAATGGAGCATTGTGATGAGAAGTGAATTGAGCATTGGTCTGAAATGTTTCATGGATTATTGTGATGAGAGTGGGCATGGCGCATTGTGATGACAAGGGCACGGTACACTGTGATACATGGGTGATGGAGGATTGTAATGACAAGGACATGGAGCATTGTGATGAGAAGGGCATCGAGCATTGTGATGACAAGTGTCATGGAGCTTTGTGATGACAAGTGCATGGAGCA
This sequence comes from Mesoplodon densirostris, assembly GCF_025265405.1. Classification (NCBI taxonomy): domain Eukaryota; kingdom Metazoa; phylum Chordata; class Mammalia; order Artiodactyla; family Ziphiidae; genus Mesoplodon; species Mesoplodon densirostris. Next base: position 126,472,655 of record NC_082661.1, read on the forward strand.
ATGTGATGAGAGAGTTCATGGAGCATTGTGATGTCCATGGCATGGAGCATTGTGATGCCAAGGGTCATGGAGCTTTGTGATGACCATGGTCATGGAGCATTTTGATGACAAGTGTGTGGTGCATTGTGATGAGAAAGGCAGGGAGCATTTTGATGACAGGCTCATGCAGCAATTTGATGAAAAGTGTAATGTAATATTTTGATGACAGGGGTTATAGAACATTGTGATGCCAGGGGTCATAGAGCTTTGGGATGAAAATGGTCATGGAGCATTTTGATGACAGGGGTTATGGAACATTGTGATGTCAGCGGTCATGGAAAATTGTGCTGATAAGGGGATGTAGCATTGTGATGACAGGGGTCATGGAACATTGTGATAACAGGGGTGAGGGTGGATTGTGATGACTAGTGATGGAACATTGTGATATCTCATGTGAGAGAGCATTTGGATGAGAAGTGCATGGAGCATTGTGATTACAAGGTTTATGGAGCATAGCGATGACAAGGTTGTGGATCATTGTGATGAAAAGCACATGGCACATTGTGATGACAAGGGTCATGGAGCATTTTTCTGAAAAAGGCATGGAGCATTGTGATGACAAGGGTCACGGAGAATTGTGATGAAAAGTACATGGAGCATTGTGGTTACAAAGGTCACAGAGCCTTGCGATGACGCAGGCATGGACCGTTGTGATGACAAACGTTATGAAGCATTGTGATGACTGGAGTCACGGAGCATTGTGATGACAAGGGTCATGGAGCATTGTGATGACAAGGGCATGGAACATTGGGATGACAGGGGAATGGAGCATTGGTCTGACAAGTTTAATAGAATATTGTGATGACATTGGACAGGGTGCATTGTGATGACAAGGGCATGGAGCATTGTGATGACAAGGGCATGGAGTATTGTGAAAACAGGTGTAAGGGGGCATTGTGATGACATATGTCATGGTCAATTTCAAAGGCAATGGCATGGAGCACTGTGATGCCAAATGTCATGGTCCATTGCGATGACAGGGGCATGAAGCATTGTGATTACATGGGTCTTGGAGCATTGTGATGAAAAAGGTCATGGAGCATTGTGATGAGAAATCCATGGAGCCTTCTGATGACATGTCATATGGAGCATTCTGATGAAAAGGGGCATGGAGCATTCTGATTACAGGGGTCTTCGAACATTGTGACAACAAGGGCAAGGAGCATTGGTTTAATAAGTTTCATGGATTATTGTGATGAGAGTTGGAATGGCACATTGTGATGACAAGGGCATGGAGTATTGTGATGACCAGGTTATGGAGTATTGTGAAGAGAGGTGTCAGGGAGCATTGTGATGACATATGTAATGGCCCATTGTGATGACAATGGCATGGAGCATTGTGATGCCAAGTGTCATGGAGGATTCTGATGACAAAGGTAATGGAGCATTGTGATGACAATGGCTTGGAGCATTGTGATGATAAGGGTCAGGGAGCATTTTGCTGACAAGTGCACGGAGAATTGTGATGACAAGCGTCATGGAGCATTCTGATGACAAGCTTGTGGAGTATTTTGATGACAATGGCATGGAGCACTAGGATGAAAACGGCATGTGGATTTGTGATGAAAATGGCATGGAGCCTTTTCGTGACACAGTTCAAGGAGCATTCTGACGACAAGTGTCAGGGAGCATTTTGATGACAAGTGTATGGAGAATTGTGATGACAAAGTTCATGGAGCATTGTGATGAAAAGGGCATGGAGTATTGTGATGACAGGCATCATGGAGCGTTGTGAGGACAAGTGTTATTGAACATTTTGATCACAAGGGTTTGGAGCATTGTGATGACAGAGGTCATGGATCACTTTGATTTCAAGGAGCATGGAGCATTTTGATGACAAGGGCCTGAAGCAATGTGATCCCAAGGTTCCTGGAGGATTGTGATGACAATGGTAATGGAGTATTGTGATGACATGCGCATAGAGCATTGTAATGACAAGGTCATGTAGCATTTTTCTGACAAAGGCATGGAGCACTGTGATGACAGATGTCATGGAGCACTGTGATTACAAGCGTCATGGAACATTGGGATGACAAGTGCATGGATCATTGTGATGACAAGGGTCATGGAGCACTGGGCTGAAAATGTACATGGAGTATTGTGATGACAGGGGTCATGGAGCATTGTGATGACAAGGTCATGGAGCATTGTTATGACAGGGGCAGGGAGCATTGGTCTTACAAGTTTCATAGATTATTGTGATGACAGTGGACATGGTGCATTGTGATGACCAGGGCATGGAGCATTGTGATGACAAGGGCATGGAGTATTGTGAAGACAGGTGTCAGAGGGCATTGTGATGAAATATGTCATGGTCAATTGCGATGACAATAGCATGGAGCATAGTGATGCCAAATGCAAGGGAGGATTGTGATGACAAATATAATGGAGCACTGTGATGACTAGGGCTTGGAGCATTATGAAGACAAGGGCCATTGAGAATTTTCATGACAATGTCGTGAACCATTGTGATGACAAGGTCCTGGAGCATTGTGATGAGAAAACCATGGAGCCTTGCGAAGACAAGTCTCATGGAGCATACTGATGAAAAGGGGCATGGGGCATTCTGATTACAGGGGTCTTAAACATTGTGATAACAAGAGCATGGAGCAATGTGATGACAAGGGCATGGAGCATTCGTCTAATAAGTTTCACGGATTATTGTGATGACAGTTGGAATGGCGCATTATGAAGACAAGAGCATGGAGCATTGTGATGACCAGATCATGCAGTATTGTGAAGAGAGGTGTCAGGGAGCATTGTGATTACATATGTAATGGCCCATTGTGATGACAATGGCTTGGAGCATTGTGATTCCAAGTGTCATTGAGGATTCTAATGACAAAGGTAATGGAGCATTGTGATGACAATGGCTTGGATCATTGTGATGACAAGGGTCAGGGAGCATTGTGCTGACAAGTGCATGGATAATTGTGATGACAAGGGTCATGGAGCATTCTGATGACAAGCTTGTGTAGTATTTTGATGACAATGGCATGGAGCTTTGGGATGAAAACAGCATGGGGCTTTGTGATGAAAAAGGCATGGAGCCTTTTCGTCACAGGGTTCAAGGTGCATTCTGACGACAAGTGTCAGGGAGCATTGTGATGACAAGTGTATTGAGAATTGTGATGACAAAGGTCATGGAGCATTGTGATGAGAAGACCATGGACAATTGTGATGATGAGCGTCATGGGGTGTTGTGATGATAAGTGTTTTGCAACATTGTGATCACCAGGGTTTGGAGAATTGTGATGAGAGAGGTCATGGAGCATTTTGATTTCACTGTGATGACAATAGCCTGAAGCATTATGATGATGGGCATGGTGCATTGTTATGACAGTGTTCATGGAGCATTGAGATGAAAAGGGGCATGGAGCATTGTGATTACAGGGGTCTTGGAGCATTGTGATGACAAGGGCATGGAGCATTGTGATGAGAAGTGCATGGAACATTCTGATGATATGCATCATGGAGCTTTGTGATGACAAGGGCAAGGAGCATTATGATTACAGTGGTCTTGGAGCACTGTGATGAAAAGGGCATGGATCATTGTGATGAAAAAGGCATGGAGCCTTGTCATGACAGAGTTCATGGAGCATACTGACGACAAGTGTCAGGGAGCATTGTGATGAAAAGAGTATTGAGAATTGTGATGACAAAGGTCATGGAGCCTTGTGATGAGAAGACCATGGATAATAGTGATGATTAGCGTCATGGGGTTTTGTGATGATAAGTGTTATGCAACATTGTGATCACCAGGGTTTGGAGCATTGTGATGACAGAGGTCATGGAGCATTTTGATTTCATTGTGATGACAATAGCCTGAAGCATTATGATGATGGGCATGGTTCATTGTGATGACAGGGTTCATGGAGCATTGTGATGAAAAGGGGCATGGAGCATTGTGATTACAGGGGTTTGGAACATTGTGATGAGAAGGGTCATGGAGCCTTGTGATGACAGGGGTCATGGAGCATTGTGATGACCAGGGAATGGAGCATGGTGATGACAAGGTCTTGGAGCATTGTGATGAGATGACCATGGAGACTTGTGATGACAAGTCTTATGGAGCATTCTGATCAAAAGGGGCATGGAGCATTGTGATTACAAGGGTATGGAGCATTGTGATGACAAGGGCATCGAGCCTTGTGAGTAGAAAGCCATGGAACATTCTGATGACATGTGTCATGGAGCTTTGTGATGACAAGGGCATGGAGCATTGTCATTACATGGCTCTTGGAGCATTGTGATGACAATGGTCATGGAGCCTTGTGATCACAAGGTCGTGGAACATTGTGATGGCAGGGGTCATGGAGCATTGTTGATAGAGGTAATGGAGCATTGTGATGAGAAGGGCATTGAGCATTGGTCTGAAATGTTTCATGGATTATTGTGATGAGAGTGGGCAAGGAGCATTGTGATGACAAGGGCACGGTACACTGTGATACATGGGTCATGGAGGATTGTAATGACAAGGACATGGAGCATTATGATGAGAAGGGCATCGAGCATTGTGATGACAAGGGTCATGGAGATTTGTGATGAGAAGGACATGGAGCAATGTGAAGAGAGCTTTCATGGAGCATTGTGATGACAATGACATGGAGCATTGTGATGCCAAGGGTCATGGAGCTTTGTGATGACAAAGGTCATGGAGCATTTTGATTTCACTGTGATGACAATAGCCTGAAGCATTATGATGATGGGCATGGTGCATTGTTATGACAGTGTTCATGGAGCATTGAGATGAAAAGGGGCATGGAGCAGTGTGATTACAGGGGTCTTGTAGCATTGTGATGACAAGGGCATGGAGCATAGTGATGAGTAGTGCATGGAACATTCTGATGATATGCATCATGGAGCATTGTGATGACAAGGGAAAGGAGCATTATGATTACAGTGGTCTTGGAGAACTGTGATGAAAAGGGCATGGATCATTGTGATGAAAATGGCATGGTGCCTTGTCATGACAGAGTTCATGGAGCATACTGACGACAAGTGTCAGGGAGCATTGTGATGACAAGGGAATGGAGCATGGTGATGACAAGGTCTTGGAGCATTGTGATGAGTTGACCATGGAGACTTGTGATGACAAATATCATGGAGCCATCTGATGAAAAGGGGCATGGAGCATTGTGATTACGAGTGTCTTGGAGCATTGTGATGACAAGGGCATGGAGCATTGTGAGGAGATGGCCATGGAACATTCTGATGGCATGTGTCATGGAGCTTTGTGATGACAAGGGCATGGAGCATTGTGATTACATGGGTCTTGGAGCATTGTGATGACAATGGTCATGGAGCCTTGTGATCACAAGGCCGTGGAACATTGTGATGGCAGGGGGCATGGAGTATTGTTGATAGAGGAAATGGAGCATTGTGATGAGAAGGGCATTGAGCATTGGTCTGAAATGTTTCATGGATTATTGTGATGAGAGTGGGCAAGGAGCATTGTGATGACAAGGGCACGGTACACTGTGATACATGGGTCATGGAGGATTGTAATGACAAGGACATGGAGCATTATGATGAGAAGGGCATCGAGCATTGTGATGACAAGGGTCATGGAGATTTGTGATGACAAGGACATGGAGCAATGTGAAGAGAGGTTTCATGGAGCATTGTGATGACAATGACATGGAGCATTGTGACGCCAAGGGTCATGGAGCTTTGTGATGACAAAGGTCATGGAGCATTTTGATTTCACTGTGATGACAATAGCCTGAAGCATTATGATGATGGGCATGGTGCATTGTTATGACAGTGTTCATGGAGCATTGAGATGAAAAGGGGCATGGAGCAGTGTGATTACAGGGGTCTTGTAGCATTGTGATGACAAGGGCATGGAGCATTGTGATGAGAAGTGCATGGAACATTCTGATGATATGCATCATGGAGCATTGTGATGACAAGGGAAAGGAGCATTATGATTACAGTGGTCTTGGAGAACTGTGATGAAAAGGGCATGGATCATTGTGATGAAAATGGCATGGTGCCTTGTCATGACAGAGTTCATGGAGCATACTGACGACAAGTGTCAGGGAGCATTGTGATGACAAGGGAATGGAGCATGGTGATGACAAGGTCTTGGAGCATTGTGATGAGTTGACCATGGAGACTTGTGATGACAAATATCATGGAGCAATCTGATGAAAAGGGGCATGGAACATTGTGATTACGAGTATCTTGGTGCATTGTGATGACAAGGGCATGGAGCATTGTGAGGAGATGGCCATGGAACATTCTGATGGCATGTGTCATGGAGCTTTGTGATGACAAGGGCATGGAGCATTGTGATTACATGGGTCTTGGAGCATTGTGATGACAATGGTCATGGAGCCTTGTGATCACAAGGCCGTGGAACATTGTGATGGCAGGGGGCATGGAGTATTGTTGATAGAGGTAATGGAACATTGTGATGAGAAGGGCATTGAGCATTGGTCTGAAATGTTTCATGGATTATTGTGATGAGAGTGGGCAAGGAGCATTGTGATGACAAGGGCACGGTACACTGTGATACATGGGTCATGGAGGATTGTAATGACAAGACATGGAGCATTATGATGAGAAGGGCATCGAGCATTGTGATGACAAGGGTCATGGAGATTTGTGATGACAAGGACATGGAGCAATGTGAAGAGAGGTTTCATGGAGCATTGTGATGACAATGACATGGAGCATTGTGATGCCAAGGGTCATGGAGCTTTGTGATGACAAAGGTCATGGAGCATTTTGATTTCACTGTGATGACAATAGCCTGAAGCATTATGATGATGGGCATGGTGCATTGTTATGACAGTGTTCATGGAGCATTGAGATGAAAAAGGGCATGGAGCATTGTGATTACAGGGGTCTTGGAGCATTGTGATGACAAGGGCATGGAGCATTGTGATTAGAAGTGCATGGAACATTCTGATGATATGCATCATGAAGCTTTTTGATGACAAGGGCAAGGAGCATTATGATTACAGTGGTCTTGGAGAACTGTGATGAAAAGGGCATGGATCATTGTGATGAAAATGGCATGGTGCCTTGTCATGACAGAGTTCATGGAGCATACTGACGACAAGTGTCAGGGAGCATTGTGATGACAAAGGAATGGAGCATGGTGATGACAAGGTCTTGGAGCATTGTGATGAGTTGACCATGGAGACTTGTGATGACAAATATCATGGAGCCTTCTGATGAAAAGGGGCATGGAGCATTGTGATTACGAGTGTCTTGGAGCATTGTGATGACAAGGGCATGGAGCATTGTGAGGAGATGGCCATGGAACATTCTGATGGCATGTGTCATGGAGCTTTGTGATGACAAGGGCATGGAGCATTGTGATTACATGGGTCTTGGAGCATTGTGATGACAATGGTCATGGAGCCTTGTGATCACAAGGCCGTGGAACATTGTGATGGCAGGGGGCATGGAGCATTGTTGATAGAGGTAATGGAACATTGTGATGAGAAGGGCATTGAGCATTGGTCTGAAATGTTTCATGGATTATTTTGATGAGAGTGGGCATGGAGCATTGTGATGACAAGGGCACGGTACACTGTGATACATGGGTCATGGAGGATTGTAATGACAAGGACATGGAGCATTATGATGAGAAGGGCATCGAGCATTGTGATGACAAGTGTCATGGAGATTTGTGATGACAAGGGCATGGAGCAATGTGAAGAGAGGTTTCATGGAGCATTGTGATGACAATGACATGGAGCATTGTGATGCCAAGGGTCATGGAGCTTTGTGATGACAAAGGTCATGGAGCATTTTGATGACCAGCGTGTGGTGCATTGTTATGAGTAGGGCAGGGAGCATTTTGATAACAGGGTCATGCAGCAATTTGATGAAAAGTGCAATGGAACATTTTGATGACAGTGGTTATACAACACTGTGATTCCAGGGGTCATGGAGCTTTGGGATGAAAAGGGTCATGGAGCATTTTGATGACAGTGGTTATGGAACATTGTGATGTCAGGGGTCATGGAACATTGTGCTGATAAGGGGATGTAGCATTGTGATAACAAGGGTCATGGAACATTGTGATAACAGGGTTGAGGGAGGAATGTGATGACTAGTGATGGAACATTGTGATATCTCATGTGAGAGAGCATTTGGATGAGAAGTGCATGGAGCATTGTGATTGCAGGGGTCTTGGATCATTGCGATGAAAAGGCATGGATCATTGTGATGATAAAGGCATGGAGCCTTGTCATGACAGGGTTCATGGAGCATACTGACGACAAGTGTCAGGGAGCATTGTGATGAAAAGTGTATTGAGCATCGTGATGACGAAGATCATGGAGCACTGTGATGATAAGACCATGGATAATTGTGATGATGAGCGTCATGGGGTGCTGTGATGATAAGTTTTATGGAACATTGTGATCACAAGGGTTTGTAGCATTATGATGTCAGAGGTCATGGAGAATATTAATTTCATTGTGATGACAATAGACTGATGTATTATGATGATGGGCATCGTGCACTGTGATGACAGGGTTCAGGGAGCATTGAGATGAAAAGGGGCATGGAGCATTGTGATGACCAGGGTCATGGAGCATTGTGCTGAGAAAGGCATAGAGCATTGTGATGACAAGGGTCAAAGTGCATTGTGATGAAAATTTCATGGAGCATTGGGGTTAAAATGGTCACAGAGACTGTTGATGGTGAGGGCATGGACCACTGTGATGACAAAGTTCATGAAACATTGTGATGACTGGAGTAACGGAGCATTGTGATGACAGGGGTCATGGAGCATTGTGATAACAAGGGCATGGAGCATTGTGATGACAAGGGCATGGAACATTGGTCTAATCACTTTCATGGTTTGTTGCGATGAAAGTTGGAATAGCCTATTGTGATAACAAGGGCATGGAGCATTGTGATGACCAGGTCATGCAGTATTGTGAAGATAAGTGTCAGGGAGCATTGTGATGACATATGTAATGGCCCATTGTGATGACAATGGCATGTAGCACTGTGATGCCAAGTGTCATGGAGGATTCTGATGAGAAAGGTAATGGAGCATTGTGATGACAAGGGTCCGGGAGCATTCTGATGACAAGCTTGTGGAGTATTTTGATGACAATGGTATGGAACATTGTGATGAAAATGGCATGGGGCATTGTGATGAAAAAAGCATGGAGCCTTTTCGTGATGGGTTTCAAGGAGCATTCTGATGACAAGTGTCAGGGAGCATTGTGATGACAAGGGAATGGAGCATGGTGATGACAAGGTCTTGGAGCATTGTGATGAGTTGACCATGGAGACTTGTGATGACAAATATCATGGAGCCATCTGATGAAAAGGGGCATGGAGCATTGTGATTACGAGTGTCTTGGAGCATTGTGATGACAAGGGCATGGAGCATTGTGAGGAGATGGCCATGGAACATTCTGATGGCATGTGTCATGGAGCTTTGTGATGACAAGGGCATGGAGCATTGTGATTACATGGGTCTTGGAGCATTGTGATGACAATGGTCATGGAGCCTTGTGATCACAAGGCCGTGGAACATTGTGATGGCAGGGGGCATGGAGTATTGTTGATAGAGGTAATGGAGCATTGTGATGAGAAGGGCATTGAGCATTGGTCTGAAATGTTTCATGGATTATTGTGATGAGAGTGGGCAAGGAGCATTGTGATGACAAGGGCACGGTACACTGTGATACATGGGTCATGGAGGATTGTAATGACAAGGACATGGAGCATTATGATGAGAAGGGCATCGAGCATTGTGATGACAAGGGTCATGGAGATTTGTGATGACAAGGACATGGAGCAATGTGAAGAGAGGTTTCATGGAGCATTGTGATGACAATGACATGGAGCATTGTGATGCCAAGGGTCATGGAGCTTTGTGATGACAAAGGTCATGGAGCATTTTGATTTCACTGTGATGACAATAGCCTGAAGCATTATGATGATGGGCATGGTGCATTGTTATGACAGTGTTCATGGAGCATTGAGATGAAAAGGGGCATGGAGCAGTGTGATTACAGGGGTCTTGTAGCATTGTGATGACAAGGGCATGGAGCATTGTGATGAGAAGTGCATGGAACATTCTGATGATATGCATCATGGAGCATTGTGATGACAAGGGAAAGGAGCATTATGATTACAGTGGTCTTGGAGAACTGTGATGAAAAGGGCATGGATCATTGTGATGAAAATGGCATGGTGCCTTGTCATGACAGAGTTCATGGAGCATACTGACGACAAGTGTCAGGGAGCATTGTGATGACAAGGGAATGGAGCATGGTGATGACAAGGTCTTGGAGCATTGTGATGAGTTGACCATGGAGACTTGTGATGACAAATATCATGGAGCCATCTGATGAAAAGGGGCATGGAGCATTGTGATTACGAGTGTCTTGGAGAATTGTGATGACAAGGGCATGGAGCATTGTGAGGAGATGGCCATGGAACATTCTGATGGCATGTGTCATGGAGCTTTGTGATGACAAGGGCATGGAGCATTGTGATTACATGGGTCTTGGAGCATTGTGATGACAATGGTCATGGAGCCTTGTGATCACAAGGCCGTGGAACATTGTGATGGCAGGGGGCATGGAGTATTGTTGATAGAGGTAATGGAACATTGTGATGAGAAGGGCATTGAGCATTGGTCTGAAATGTTTCATGGATTATTGTGATGAGAGTGGGCAAGGAGCATTGTGATGACAAGGGCACGGTACACTGTGATACATGGGTCATGGAGGATTGTAATGACAAGACATGGAGCATTATGATGAGAAGGGCATCGAGCATTGTGATGACAAGGGTCATGGAGATTTGTGATGACAAGGACATGGAGCAATGTGAAGAGAGGTTTCATGGAGCATTGTGATGACAATGACATGGAGCATTGTGATGCCAAGGGTCATGGAGCTTTGTGATGACAAAGGTCATGGAGCATTTTGATTTCACTGTGATGACAATAGCCTGAAGCATTATGATGATGGGCATGGTGCATTGTTATGACAGTGTTCATGGAGCATTGAGATGAAAAAGGGCATGGAGCAGTGTGATTACAGGGGTCTTGTAGCATTGTGATGACAAGGGCATGGAGCATTGTGATGAGAAGTGCATGGAACATTCTGATGATATACATCATGAAGCTTTGTGATGACAAGGGCAAGGAGCATTATGATTACAGTGGTCTTGGAGAACTGTGATGAAAAGAGCATGGATCATTGTGATGAAAATGGCATGGTGCCTTGTCATGACAGAGTTCATGGAGCATACTGACGACAAGTGTCAGGGAGCATTGTGATGACAAAGGAATGGAGCATGGTGATGACAAGGTCTTGGAGCATTGTGATGAGTTGACCATGGAGACTTGTGATGACAAATATCATGGAGCCTTCTGATGAAAAGGGGCATGGAGCATTGTGATTACGAGTGTCTTGGAGCATTGTGATGACAAGGGCATGGAGCATTGTGAGGAGATGGCCATGGAACATTCTGATGGCATGTGTCATGGAGCTTTGTGATGACAAGGGCATGGAGCATTTTGATTACATGGGTCTTGGAGCATTGTGATGACAATGGTCATGGAGCCTTGTGATCACAAGGCCGTGGAACATTGTGATGGCAGGGGGCATGGAGCATTGTTGATAGAGGTAATGGAACATTGTGATGAGAAGGGCATTGAGCATTGGTCTGAAATGTTTCATGGATTATTTTGATGAGAGTGGGCATGGATCATTGTGATGACAAGGGCACGGTACACTGTGATACATGGGTCATGGAGGATTGTAATGACAAGGACATGGAGCATTATGATGAGAAGGGCATCGAGCATTGTGATGACAAGTGTCATGGGGATTTGTGATGACAAGGGCATGGAGCAATGTGAAGAGAGGTTTCATGGAGCATTGTGATGACAATGACATGGAGCATTGTGATGCCAAGGGTCATGGAGCTTTGTGATGACAAAGGTCATGGAGCATTTTGATAACCAGCGTGTGGTGCATTGTTATGAGTAGGGCAGGGAGCATTTTGATAACAGGGTCATGCAGCAATTTGATGAAAAGTGCAATGGAACATTTTGATGACAGTGGTTATACAACACTGTGATTCCAGGGGTCATGGAGCTTTGGGATGAAAAGGGTCATGGAGCATTTTGATGACAGTGGTTATGGAACATTGTGATGTCAGGGGTCATGGAACATTGTGCTGATAAGGGGATGTAGCATTGTGATAACAAGGGTCATGGAACATTGTGATAACAGGGTTGAGGGAGGAATGTGATGACTAGTGATGGAACATTGTGATATCTCATGTGAGAGAGCATTTGGATGAGAAGTGCATGGAGCATTGTGATTGCAGGGGTCTTGGATCATTGCGATGAAAAGGCATGGATCATTGTGATGATAAAGGCATGGAGCCTTGTCATGACAGGGTTCATGGAGCATACTGACGACAAGTGTCAGGGAGCATTGTGATGAAAAGTGTATTGAGCATCGTGATGACGAAGATCATGGAGCATTGTGATGATAAGACCATGGATAATTGTGATGATGAGCGTCATGGGGTGCTGTGATGATAAGTTTTATGGAACATTGTGATCACAAGGGTTTGTAGCATTATGATGTCAGAGGTCATGGAGAATATTAATTTCATTGTGATGACAATAGACTGATGTATTATGATGATGGGCATCGTGCACTGTGATGACAGGGTTCAGGGAGCATTGAGATGAAAAGGGGCATGGAGCATTGTGATGACCAGGGTCATGGAGCATTGTGCTGAGAAAGGCATAGAGCATTGTGATGACAAGGGTCAAAGTGCATTGTGATGAAAATTTCATGGAGCATTGGGGTTAAAATGGTCACAGAGACTGTTGATGGTGAGGGCATGGACCACTGTGATGACAAAGTTCATGAAGCATTGTGATGACTGGAGTAACGGAGCATTGTGATGACAGGGGTCATGGAGCATTGTGATAACAAGGGCATGGAGCATTGTGATGACAAGGGCATGGAACATTGGTCTAATCACTTTCATGGTTTGTTGCGATGACAGTTGGAATAGCCTATTGTGATAACAAGGGCATGGAGCATTGTGATGACCAGGTCATGCAGTATTGTGAAGATAAGTGTCAGGGAGCATTGTGATGACATATGTAATGGCCCATTGTGATGACAATGGCATGTAGCACTGTGATGCCAAGTGTCATGGAGGATTCTGATGAGAAAGGTAATGGAGCATTGTGATGACAAGGGTCGGGGAGCATTCTGATGACAAGCTTGTGGAGTATTTTGATGACAATGGTATGGAACATTGTGATGAAAATGGCATGGGGCATTGTGATGAAAAAAGCATGGAGCCTTTTCGTGATGGGTTTCAAGGAGCATTCTGATGACAAGTGTCAGGGAGCATTGTGATCACAAGTGTATTGAGAATTGTGATGACAAAGGTCATGGAGCATTGTGATGAAAAGGGCATGGAGTATTGTGATGACAGGCATCATGGAGCGTTGTGATGACAAGTGTTATGGAACAATGTGATCACAAGGGTTTGGAGCATTGTGATGACAGAGGTCATGGATAATTTTGATTTCAAGGAGCATGGAGCATTGTGATGACAAGGGCATGAAGCAATGTGATCCCAAGGTTGATGGAGGATTGTGATGACAATGGAAATGGAGTATTGTGATGACAAGCGCATAGAGGATTGTAATGACAAGGTCATTTAGCATTTTGCTGACAAAGACATGGAGCATTGTGATGACAATGGCATGGAGCATTGTGATGCCAAGTGTCATGGAGGATTCTGATGACAATGGTAATGGAGCATTGTGATGACAATGGCTTGGAGCATTGTGATGACAAGGGTCAGGGAGCATTGTGCTGACAAGTGCATGGAGAATTGTGATGACAAGGGTCATGGAGCATTCTGATAACAAACCTGTGGTGTATTTTGATGACAATGGCATGCAGCATTGGGATGAAAACGGCATGTGGCTTTGTGATGAAAAAGACATGGAGCCTTTTTGTGACAGGGTTCAAGGAGCATTCTGACGACAAGTGTCAGCGAGCATTGTGATGACAAGTTTATTGAGAATTTTGATGACAAAGGTCATGGAGCCTTGTGATGAGACCACCATGGATCATTGTGATGATGAGCGTCATGGGGTGTTGTGATGATAAGAGTTATGCAACATTGTGATCACCAGGATTTTGAGCATTGTGATGACAGAGGTCATGGAGCATTTTGATTTGATTGTGATGACAATTGCCTGAAGCATTATGATGATGGGCATTGTTCATTGTGCTGACAGGGTTCATAGGAGCATTGAGATGAAAAGGGGCATGGAGCATTGTGATTACAGGGGTCTTAGTGCTTTGTGATGACAAGAGCAGGGAGCATTGTGATGAGAAGTCCATGGAACATTCTGATGACATGCGTCATGGAGCTTTGGATGGCAAGGCCATGGAGCATTGTGATTACAGGGGTCTTGGAGCATTGTGATGAAAAGGGCATGGATAATTGTGATGAAAAAGGCATGGAGCCTTGTCATGACAGGGTTCATGGAGCATACTGACGACAAGTGTCAGGGAGCACTGTGATGAAAAGTGTATTCAGAATTGTGATGACAAAGGTCATGGAGAATTGTGATGAAAAGTGTATGGAATATTGTGATGACAGGCATCTTGGAGCGTTGTGAGGACAAGTGTTATGGAACATTGTGATCACAAGGGTTTGGAGCATTGTGATGACAGAGGTCATGGATCATTTTGATTTCAAGGAGCATGTAGCATTGTGATGACAAGGGCATGAAGCAATGTGATCCCAAGGTTCATGGAGGATTGTGATGACAATGGTAATCGAGTATTGTGATGACAATCGCATAGAGCATTGTAATGACAAGGTCATGTAGCATTTTGCTGACAAAGGCATGGAGCATTGTGATGACAGGTGTCATGGAGCACTGTGATGACAAGCGTCACGGAGCACTGTGAATACAGGGGTCATGGAACATTGGGATGACAAGGGCATGGATCATTTTGATGACAAGGGTCATGGAGGATTGGGCTGAAAATGTTCATGGAGTATTGTGATGACAGGAGTCATGGAGCATTGTGATTACAGGGGTCTTGGAGCATTGTGATGACAAGAGTCCCGGATCATTGTGTTGTCAGGTGTCATGGAGTGTTGTGATGACAGTGGTCATGGAGCATTGTGATGATATTGGTCATGGAGCATTGTGATGAGAAGGTCATGGAGCATTGGGCTGAAAATGTTCATGGAGTATTGTGATGACAGGAGTCATGGAGCATTGTGATGACAAGGGAATGGAGCATGGTGATGACAAGGTCTTGGAGCATTGTGATGAGTTGACCATGGAGACTTGTGATGACAAATATCATGGAGCCTTCTGATGAAAAGGGGCATGGAGCATTGTGATTACGAGTGTCTTGGAGCATTGTGATGACAAGGGCATGGAGCATTGTGAGGAGAAGGCCATGGAACATTCTGATGACATGCGTCATGGAGCTCTGTGATGACAAGGGCATGGAGCATTGTGATTACATGGGTCTTGGAGCATTGTGATGACAATGGTCATTTAGTCTTGTGATCACAAGGCCGTGGAACATTGTGATGGCAGGGGTCATGGAGCATTGTTGACAGAGGTAATGGAGCATTGTGATGAGAAGTGCATTGAGCATTGGTCTGAAATGTTTCATGGATTATTGTGATGACAGTGGGCATGGCGCATTTTGATGACAAGGGCACGGTACACTGTGATACATGGGTGATGGAGGATTGTAATGACAAGGACATGGAGCATTGTGATGAGAAGGGCATCGAGCATTGTGATGACAAGTGTCATGGAGCTTTGTGATGACAAGTGAATGGAGCAATGTGATGAGAGGGTTCATGGAGCATTGTGATGTCCATGGCATGGAGCATTGTGATGCCAAGGGTCATGGAGCTTTGTGATGACCATGGTCATGGAGCATTTTGATGACAAGTGTGTGGTGCATTGTGATGAGAAGGGCAGGGAGCATTTTGATGACAGGGTCATGCAGCAATTTGATGAAAAGTGTAATGTAATATTTTGATGACAGGGGTTATAGAACATTGTGATGCCAGGGGTCATAGAGCTTTGGGATGAATATGGTCATGGAGCATTTTGATGACAGGGGTTATGGAACATTGTGATGTCAGCGGTCATGGAAAATTGTGCTGATAAGGGGATGTAGCATTGTGATGACAGGGGTCATGGAACATTGTTATAACAGGGGTGAGGGAGGATTGTGATGACAAGTGATGGAACATTGTGATATCTCATGTGAGAGAGCATTTGGATGAGAAGTGCACGGAGCATTGTGATTACAAGGTTTATGGAGCATAGCGATGACAAGGTTGTGGATCATTGTGATGAAAAGCACATGGCACATTGTGATGACAAGGGTCATGGAGCATTGTTCTGAAAAAGGCATGGAGCATTGTGATGACAAGGGTCACGGAGAATTGTGATGAAAAGTTCATGGAGCATTGTGGTTACAAAGGTCACAGAGCCTTGCGATGACGCAGGCATGGACCGTTGTGATGACAAACGTTATGAAGCATTGAGATGACTGGAGTCACGGAGCATTGTGATGACAAGGGGCATGGAGCATTGTGATGACAAGGGCATGGAACATTGTGATGACAGGGGCATGGAGCATTGGTCTGACAAGTTTAATAGATTATTGTGATGACAATGACATGGAGCATTGTGATGCCAAGGGTCATGGAGCTTTGTGATGACAAATGTCATGGAGCATTTTGATTTCACTGTGATGACAATAGCCTGAAGCATTATGATGATGGGCATGGTGCATTGTTATGACAGTGTTCATGGAGCATTGAGATGAAAAGGGGCATGGAGCATTGTGATTACAGGGGTCTTGGAGCATTGTGATGACAAGGGCATGGAGCATTGTGATGAGAAGTGCATGGAACATTCTGATGATATGCATCATGGAGCTTTGTGATGACAAGGGCAAGGAGCATTATGATTACAGTGGTCTTGGAGAACTGTGATGAAATGGGCATGGATCATTGTGATGAAAATGGCATGGTGCCTTGTCATGACAGAGTTCATGGAGCATACTGACGACAAGTGTCAGGGAGCATTGTGATGACAAGGGAATGGAGCATGGTGATGACAAGGTCTTGGAGCATTGTGATGAGTTGACCATGGAGACTTGTGATGACAAATATCATGGAGCCTTCTGAAGAAAAGGGGCATGGAGCATTGTGATTACGAGTGTCTTGGAGCATTGTGATGACAAGGGCATGGAGCATTGTGAGGAGATGGCCATGGAACATTCTGATGGCATGTGTCATGGAGCTTTGTGATGACAAGGGCATGGAGCATTGTGATTACATGGGTCTTGGAGCATTGTGATGACAATGGTCATGGAGCCTTGTGATCACAAGGCCGTGGAACATTGTGATGGCAGGAGGCATGGAGCATTGTTGATAGAGGTAATGGAACATTGTGATGAGAAGGGCATTGAGCATTGGTCTGAAATGTTTCATGGATTATTTTGATGAGAGTGGGCATGGAGCATTGTGATGACAAGGGCACGGTACACTGTGATACATGGGTCATGGAGGATTGTAATGACAAGGACATGGAGCATTATGATGAGAAGAGCATCGAGCATTGTGATGACAAGTGTCATGGAGATTTGTGATGACAAGGGCATGGAGCAATGTGAAGAGAGGTTTCATGGAGAATTGTGATGACAATGACATGGAGCATTGTGATGCCAAGGGTCATGGAGCTTTGTGATGACAAAGGTCATGGAGCATTTTGATGACCAGCGTGTGGTGCATTGTTATGAGTAGGGCAGGGAGCATTTTGATGACAGGGTCATGCAGCAATTTGATGAAAAGTGCAATGGAACATTTTGATGACAGTGGTTATAGAACACTGTGATTCCAGGGGTCATGGAGCTTTGGGATGAAAAGGGTCATGGAGCATTTTGATGACAGTGGTTATGGAACATTGTGATGTCAGGGGTCATGGAACATTGTGCTGATAAGGGGATGTAGCATTGTGATAACAGGGGTCATGGAACATTGTGATAACAGGGTTGAGGGAGGAATGTGATGACTAGTGATGGAACATTGTGATATCTCATGTGAGAGAGCATTTGAATGAGAAGTGCATGGAGCATTGTGATTTCAGGGGTCTTGGATCATTGCGATGAAAAGGCATGGATCATTGTGATGATAAAGGCATGGAGCCTTGTCATGACAGGGTTCATGGAGCATACTGACGACAAGTGTCAGGGAGCATTGTGATGAAAAGTGTATTGAGCATCGTGATGACAAAGATCATGGAGCATTGTGATGATAAGACCATGGATAATTGTGATGATGAGCGTCATGGGGTGCTGTGATGATAAGTTTTATGGAACATTGTGATCACAAGGGTTTGTAGCATTATGATGTCAGAGGTCATGGAGAATATTAATTTCATTGTGATGACAATAGACTGATGTATTATGATGATGGGCATTGTGCACTGTGATGACAGGGTTCAGGGAGCATTGAGATGAAAAGGGGCATGGAGCATTGTGATGACCAGGGTCATGGAGCATTGTGCTGAGAAAGGCATAGAGCATTGTGATGAAAAGTGTCAAAGTGCATTGTGATGAAAATTTCATGGAGCATTGGGGTTAAAAAGGTCACAGAGACTGTTGATGGTGAGGGCATGGACCACTGTGATGACAAAGTTCATGAAGCATTGTGATGACTGGAGTAACGGAGCATTGTGATGACAGGGGTCATGGAGCATTGTGATAACAAGGGCATGGAGCATTGTGATGACAAGGGCATGGAACATTGGTCTAATCACTTTCATGGTTTGTTGCGATGACAGTTGGAATGGCCTATTGTGATAACAAGGGCATGGAGCATTGTGATGACCAGGTCATGCAGTATTGTGAAGATAAGTGTCAGGGAGCATTGTGATGACATATGTAATGGCCCATTGTGATGACAATGGCATGTAGCACTGTGATGCCAAGTGTCATGGAGGATTCTGATGAGAAAGGTAATGGAGCATTGTGATGACAAGGGTCCGGGAGCATTCTGATGACAAGCTTGTGGAGTATTTTGATGACAATGGTATGGAACATTGTGATGAAAATGGCATGGGGCATTGTGATGAAAAAAGCATGGAGCCTTTTCGTGATGGGTTTCAAGGAGCATTCTGATGACAAGTGTCAGGGAGCATTGTGATCACAAGTGTATTGAGAATTGTGATGACAAAGGTCATGGAGCATTGTGATGAAAAGGGCATGGAGTATTGTGATGACAGGCATCATGGAGCGTTGTGATGACAAGTGTTATGGAACAATGTGATCACAAGTGTTTGGAGCATTGTGATGACAGAGGTCATGGATAATTTTGATTTCAAGGAGCATGGAGCATTGTGATGACAAGGGCATGAAGCAATGTGATCCCAAGGTTGATGGAGGATTGTGATGACAATGGAAATGGAGTATTGTGATGACAAGCGCATAGAGGATTGTAATGACAAGGTCATTTAGCATTTTGCTGACAAAGACATGGAGCATTGTGATGACAATGGCATGGAGCATTGTGATGCCAAGTGTCATGGAGGATTCTGATGACAATGGTAATGGAGCATTGTGATGACAATGGCTTGGAGCATTGTGATGACAAGGGTCAGGGAGCATTGTGCTGACAAGTGCATGGAGAATTGTGATGACAAGGGTCATGGAGCATTCTGATAACAAACCTGTGGTGTATTTTGATGACAATGGCATGCAGCATTGGGATGAAAACGGCATGTGGCTTTGTGATGAAAAAGACATGGAGCCTTTTTGTGACAGGGTTCAAGGAGCATTCTGACGACAAGTGTCAGCGAGCATTGTGATGACAAGTTTATTGAGAATTTTGATGACAAAGGTCATGGAGCCTTGTGATGAGACGACCATGGATCATTGTGATGATGAGCGTCATGGGGTGTTGTGATGATAAGAGTTATGCAACATTGTGATCACCAGGATTTTGAGCATTGTGATGACAGAGGTCATGGAGCATTTTGATTTGATTGTGATGACAATTGCCTGAAGCATTATGATGATGGGCATTGTTCATTGTGCTGACAGGGTTCATAGGAGCATTGAGATGAAAAGGGGCATGGAGCATTGTGATTACAGGGGTCTTAGTGCTTTGTGATGACAAGAGCAGGGAGCATTGTGATGAGAAGTCCATGGAACATTCTGATGACATGCGTCATGGAGCTTTGGATGGCAAGGGCATGGAGCATTGTGATTACAGGGGTCTTGGAGCATTGTGATGAAAAGGGCATGGATCATTGTGATGAAAAAGGCATGGAGCCTTGTCATGACAGGGTTCATGGAGCATACTGACGACAAGTGTCAGGGAGCACTGTGATGAAAAGTGTATTGAGAATTGTGATGACAAAGGTCATGGAGAATTGTGATGAAAAGTGTATGGAATATTGTGATGACAGGCATCTTGGAGCGTTGTTAGGACAAGTGTTATGGAACATTGTGATCACAAGGGTTTGGAGCATTGTGATGACAGAGGTCATGGATCATTTTGATTTCAAGGAGCATGTAGCATTGTGATGACAAGGGCATGAAGCAATGTGATCCCAAGGTTCATGGAGGATTGTGATGACAATGGTAATCGAGTATTGTGATGACAATCGCATAGAGCATTGTAATGACAAGGTCATGTAGCATTTTGCTGACAAAGGCATGGAGCATTGTGATGACAGGTGTCATGGAGCACTGTGATGACAAGCGTCACGGAGCACTGTGAATACAGGGGTCATGGAACATTGGGATGACAAGGGCATGGATCATTTTGATGACAAGGGTCATGGAGCATTGGGCTGAAAATGTTCATGGAGTATTGTGATGACAGGAGTCATGGAGCATTGTGATTACAGGGGTCTTGGAGCATTGTGATGACAAGAGTCCCGGATCATTGTGTTGTCAGGTATCATGGAGTGTTGTGATGACAGTGGTCATGGAGCATTGTGATGATATTGGTCATGGAGCATTGTGATGAGAAGGTCATGGAGCATTGGGCTGAAAATGTTCATGGAGTATTGTGATGACAGGAGTCATGGAGCATTGTGATGACAAGGGAATGGAGCATGGTGATGACAAGGTCTTGGAGCATTGTGATGAGTTGACCATGGAGACTTGTGATGACAAATATCATGGAGCCTTCTGATGAAAAGGGGCATGGAGCATTGTGATTACGAGTGTCTTGGAGCATTGTGATGACAAGGGCATGGAGCATTGTGAGGAGAAGGCCATGGAACATTCTGATGACATGCGTCATGGAGCTCTGTGATGACAAGGGCATGGAGCATTGTGATTACATGGGTCTTGGAGCATTGTGATGACAATGGTCATTTAGTCTTGTGATCACAAGGCCGTGGAACATTGTGATGGCAGGGGTCATGGAGCATTGTTGACAGAGGTAATGGAGCATTGTGATGAGAAGTGCATTGAGCATTGGTCTGAAATGTTTCATGGATTATTGTGATGACAGTGGGCATGGCGCATTTTGATGACAAGGGCACGGTACACTGTGATACATGGGTGATGGAGGATTGTAATGACAAGGACATGGAGCATTGTGATGAGAAGGGCATCGAGCATTGTGATGACAAGTGTCATGGAGCTTTGTGATGACAAGTGAATGGAGCAATGTGATGAGAGGGTTCATGGAGCATTGTGATGTCCATGGCATGGAGCATTGTGATGCCAAGGGTCATGGAGCTTTGTGATGACCATGGTCATGGAGCATTTTGATGACAAGTGTGTGGTGCATTGTGATGAGAAGGGCAGGGAGCATTTTGATGACAGGGTCATGCAGCAATTTGATGAAAAGTGTAATGTAATATTTTGATGACAGGGGTTATAGAACATTGTGATGCCAGGGGTCATAGAGCTTTGGGATGAATATGGTCATGGAGCATTTTGATGACAGGGGTTATGGAACATTGTGATGTCAGCGGTCATGGAAAATTGTGCTGATAAGGGGATGTAGCATTGTGATGACAGGGGTCATGGAACATTGTGATAACAGGGGTGAGGGAGGATTGTGATGACTAGTGATGGAACATTGTGATATCTCATGTGAGAGAGCATTTGGATGAGAAGTGCACGGAGCATTGTGATTACAAGGTTTATGGAGCATAGCGATGACAAGGTTGTGGATCATTGTGATGAAAAGCACATGGCACATTGTGATGACAAGGGTCATGGAGCATTGTTCTGAAAAAGGCATGGAGCATTGTGATGACAAGGGTCACGGAGAATTGTGATGAAAAGTTCATGGAGCATTGTGGTTACAAAGGTCACAGAGCCTTGCGATGACGCAGGCATGGACCGTTTTGATGACAAACGTTATGAAGCATTGTGATGACTGGAGTCACGGAGCATTGTGATGACAAGGGTCATGGAGCATTGTGATGACAAGGGCATGGAACATTGTGATGACAGGGGCATGGAGCATTGGTCTGACAAGTTTAATAGATTATTGTGATGACATTGGACATGGTGCATTGTGATGACAAGGGCATGGAGCATTGTGATGACAAGGGCATGGAGTATTGTGAAAACAGGTGTAAGGGGGCATTGTGATGAAATATGTCATGGTCAATTTCAAAGACAATGGCATGGAGTATTGTGATGCCAAATGTCATGGTCCATTGCGATGACAGGGGCATGAAGCATTGTGATTACATGGGTCTTGGAGCATTGTGATGACAAAGGTCATGGAGCATTGTGATGAGAAATCCATGGAGCCTTCTGATGACATGTCATATGGAGCATTCTGATGAAAAGGGGCATGGAGCATTCTGATTACAGGGGTCTTGGAACATTGTGATAACAAGGGCAAGGAGCATTGGTCTAATAAGTTTCATGGATTATTGTGATGAGAGTTGGAATGGCACATTGTGATGACAAGGGCATGGAGCATTGTGATGACCAGGTTATGCAGTATTGTGAAGAGAGGTGTCAGGGAGCATTGTGATGACATATGTAATGGCCCATTGTGATGACAATGGCATGGAGCATTGTGATGCCAAGTGTCATGGAGGATTCTGATGACAAAGGTAATGGAGCATTGTGATGACAATGGCTTGGAGCATTGTGATGATAAGGGTCAGGGAGCATTTTGCTGACAAGTGCACGGAGAATTGTGATGACAAGCGTCATGGAGCATTCTGATGACAAGCTTGTGGAGTATTTTGATGACAATGGCATGGAGCACTGGGATGAAAACGGCATGAGGATTTGTGATGAAAATGGCATGGAACCTTTTCGTGACACAGTTCAAGGAGCATTCTGACGACAAGTGTCAGGGAGCATTTTGATGACAAGTGTATGGAGAATTGTGATGACAAAGTTCATGGAGCATTGTGATGAAAAGGGCGTGGAGTATTGTGATGACAGGCATCATGGAGCGTTGTGAGGACAAGTGTTATTGAACATTTTGATCACAAGGGTTTGGAGCATTGTGATGACAGAGGTCATGGATCATTTTGATTTCAAGGAGCATGGAGCATTTTGATGACAAGGGCCTGAAGCAATGTGATCCCAATGTTCCTGGAGGATTGTGATGACAATGGTAATGGAGTATTGTGATGACATGCGCATAGAGCATTGTAATGACAAGGTCATGTAGCATTTTGCTGACAAAGGCATGGAGCACTGTGATGACAGATGTCATGGAGCACTGTGATTACAAGCGTCATGGAACATTGGGATGACAATTGCATGGATCATTGTGATGACAAGGGTCATGGAGCATTGGGCTGAACATGTACATGGAGTATTGTGATGACAGGGGTCATGGAGCATTGTGATGACAAGGTCATGGAGCATTGTTATGACAGGGGCATGGAGCATTGGTCTTACAAGTTTCATAGATTATTGTGATGACAGTGGACATGGTGCATTGTGATGATCAGGGCATGGAGCATTGTGATGACAAGGGCATGGAGTATTGTGAAGACAGGTGTCAGGGGGCATTGTGATGAAATATGTCATGGTCCATTGCGATGACAATAGCATGGAGCATAGTGATGCCAAATGCAAGGGAGGATTGTGATGACAAATATAATGGAGCACTGTGATGACTAGGGCTTGGAGCATTATGAAGACAAGGGCCATTGAGAATTTTCATGACAATGTCGTGAACCATTGTGATGACAAGGTCCTGGAGCATTGTGATGAGAAAACCATGGAGCCTTGCGATGACAAGTCTCATGGAGCATACTGATGAAAAGGGGCATGGGGCATTCTGATTACAGGGGTCTTAAACATTGTGATAACAAGAGCATGGAGCAATGTGATGACAAGGGCATGGAGCATTCGTCTAATAAGTTTCATGGATTATTGTGATGACAGTTGGAATGGCGCATTATGAAGACAAGAGCATGGAGCATTGTGATGACCAGATCATGCAGTATTGTGAAGAGAGGTGTCAGGGAGCATTGTGATTACATATGTAATGGCCCATTGTGATGACAATGGCTTGGAGCATTGTGATTCCAATTGTCATGGAGGATTCTAATGACAAAGGTAATGGAGCATTGTGATGACAATGGCTTGGATCATTGTGATGACAAGGGTCAGGGAGCATTGTGCTGACAAGTGCATGGAGAATTGTGATGACAAAGGTCATGGAGCATTCTGATGACAAGCTTGTGTAGTATTTTGATGACAATGGCATGGAGCTTTGGGATGAAAACAGCATGGGGCTTTGTGATGAAAATGGCATGGAGCCTTTTCGTCACAGGGTTCAAGGTGCATTCTGACGACAAGTGTCAGGGAGCATTGTGATGACAAGTGTATTGAGAATTGTGATGACAAAGGTCATGGAGCATTGTGATGAGAAGACCATGGATAATTGTGATGATGAGCGTCATGGGGTGTTGTGATGATAAGTGTTTTGCAACACTGTGATCACCAGGGTTTGGAGCATTGTGATGATAGAGGTCATGGAGCATTTTGATTTCACTGTGATGACAATAGCCTGAAGCATTATGATGATGGGCATGGTGCATTGTTATGACAGTGTTCATGGAGCATTGAGATGAAAAGGGGCATGGAGCATTGTGATTACAGGGGTCTTGGAGCATTGTGATGACAAGGGCATGGAGCATTGTGATGAGAAGTGCATGGAACATTCTGATGATATGCATCATGGAGCTTTGTGATGACAAGGGCAAGGAGCATTATGATTACAGTGGTCTTGGAGCACTGTGATGAAAAGGGCATGGATCATTGTGATGAAAAAGGCATGGAGCCTTGTCATGACAGAGTTCATGGAGCATACTGACGACAAGTGTCAGGGAGCATTGTGATGAAAAGAGTATTGAGAATTGTGATGACAAAAGTCATGGTGCCTTGTGATGAGAAGACCATGGATAATAGTGATGATTAGCGTCATGGGGTTTTGTGATGATAAGTGTTATGCAACATTGTGATCACCAGGGTTTGGAGCATTGTGATGAGAGAGGTCATGGAGCATTTTGATTTCATTGTGATGACAATAGCCTGAAGCATTATGATGATGGGCATGGTTCATTGTGATGACAGGGTTCATGGAGCATTGTGATGAAAAGGGGCATGGAGCATTGTGATTACAGGGGTTTGGAGCATTGTGATGAGAAGGGTCATGGAGCCTTGTGATGACAGGGGTCATGGAGCATTGTGATGACCAGGGAATGGAGCATGGTGATGACAAGGTCTTGGAGCATTGTGATGAGATGATCATGGAGACTTGTGATGACAAGTCTCATGGAGCATTCTGATGCAAAGGGGCATGGAGCATTGTGATTACGAGGGTATGGAGCATTGTGATGACAAGGGCATGGAGCATTGTGAGGAGAAGGCCATGGAACATTCTGATGACATGTGTCATGGAGCTTTGTGATGACAAGGGCATGGAGCATTGTGATTACATGGGTCTTGGAGCATTGTGATGACAATGGTCATGGAGCCTTGTGATCACAAGGCCGTGGAACATTGTGATGGCAGGGGTCATGGAGCATTGTTGATAGAGGTAATGGAGCATTGTGATGAGAAGGGCATTGAGCATTGGTCTGAAATATTTCATGGATTATTGTGATGAGAGTGGGCATGGAGCATTGTGATGACAAGGGCACGGTACACTGTGATACATGGGTCATGGAGGATTGTAATGACAAGGACATGGAGCATTATGATGAGAAGGGCATCGAGCATTGTGATGACAAGTGTCATGGAGATTTGTGATGACAAGGGCATGGAGCAATGTGAAGAGAGGTTTCATGGAGCATTGTGATGACAATGACATGGAGCATTGTGATGCCAAGGGTCATGGAGCTTTGTGATGACAAAGGTCATGGAGCATTGTGAGGAGATGGCCATGGAACATTCTGATGGCATGTGTCATGGAGCTTTGTGATGACAAGGGCATGGAGCATTGTGATGCCAAGGGTCATGGAGCTTTGTGATGACAAAGGTCATGGAGCATTTTGATGACCAGCGTGTGGTGCATTGTTATGAGTAGGGCAGGGAGCATTTTGATGACAGGGTCATGCAGCAATTTGATGAAAAGTGCAATGGAACATTTTGATGACAGTGGTTATAGAACACTGTGATTCCAGGGGTCATGGAGCTTTGGGATGAAAAGGGTCATAGAGCATTTTGATGACAGTGGTTATTGAACATTGTGATGTCAGGGGTCATGGAACATTGTGCTGATAAGGGGATGTAGCATTGTGATAACAGGGGTCATGGAACATTGTGATAACAGGGTTGAGGGAGGAATGTGATGACTAGTGATGGAACATTGTGATATCTCATGTGAGAGAGCATTTGGATGAGAAGTGCATGGAGCATTGTGATTGCAGGGGTCTTGGATCATTGCGATGAAAAGGCATGGATCATTGTGATGATAAAGGCATGGAGCCTTGTCATGACAGGGTTCATGGAGCATACTGACGACAAGTGTCAGGGAGCATTGTGATGAAAAGTGTATTGAGCATCGTGAAGACAAAGATCATGGAGCATTGTGATGATAAGACCATGGATAATTGTGATGATGAGCGTCATGGGGTGCTGTGATGATAAGTTTTATGGAACATTGTGATCACAAGGGTTTGTAGCATTATGATGTAGGAGGTCATGGAGAATATTAATTTCATTGTGATGATAATAGACTGATGTATTATGATGATGGACATTGTGCACTGTGATGACAGGGTTCAGGGAGCATTGAGATGAAAAGGGGCATGGAGCATTGTGATGACCAGGGTCATGGAGCATTGTGCTGAGAAAGGCATAGAGCATTGTGATGACAAGTGTCAAAGTGCATTGTGATGAAAATTTCATGGAGCATTGGGGTTAGAAAGGTCACAGAGACTGTTGATGGTGAGGGCATGGACCACTGTGATGACAAAGTTCATGAAGCATTGTGATGACTGGAGTAACGGAGCATTGTGATGACAGGGGTCATGGAGCATTGTGATAACAAGGGCATGGAGCATTGTGATGACAAGGGCATGGAACATTGGTCTAATCACTTTCATGGTTTGTTGCGATGACAGTTGGAATGGCCTATTGTGATAACAAGGGCATGGAGCATTGTGATGACCAGGTCATGCAGTATTGTGAAGATAAGTGTCAGGGAGCATTGTGATGACATATGTAATGGCCCATTGTGATGACAATGGCATGTAGCACTGTGATGCCAAGTGTCATGGAGGATTCTGATGAGAAAGGTAATGGAGCATTGTGATGACAAGGGTCCGGGAGCATTCTGATGACAAGCTTGTGGAGTATTTTGATGACAATGGTATGGAACATTGTGATGAAAATGGCATGGGGCATTGTGATGAAAAAAGCATGGAGCCTTTTCGTGATGGGTTTCAAGGAGCATTCTGATGACAAGTGTCAGGGAGCATTGTGATCACAAGTGTATTGAGAATTGTGATGACAAAGGTCATGGAGCATTGTGATGAAAAGGGCATGGAGTATTGTGATGACAGGCATCATGGAGCGTTGTGATGACAAGTGTTATGGAACAATGTGATCACAAGGGTTTGGAGCATTGTGATGACAGAGGTCATGGATAATTTTGATTTCAAGGAGCATGGAGCATTGTGATGACAAGGGCATGAAGCAATGTGATCCCAAGGTTGATGGAGGATTGTGATGACAATGGAAATGGAGTATTGTGATGACAAGCGCATAGAGGATTGTAATGACAAGGTCATTTAGCATTTTGCTGACAAAGACATGGAGCATTGTGATGACAATGGCATGGAGCATTGTGATGCCAAGTGTCATGGAGGATTCTGATGACAATGGTAATGGAGCATTGTGATGACAATGGCTTGGAGCATTGTGATGACAAGGGTCAGGGAGCATTGTGCTGACAAGTGCATGGAGAATTGTGATGACAAGGGTCATGGAGCATTCTGATAACAAACCTGTGGTGTATTTTGATGACAATGGCATGCAGCATTGGGATGAAAACGGCATGTGGCTTTGTGATGAAAAAGACATGGAGCCTTTTTGTGACAGGGTTCAAGGAGCATTCTGACGACAAGTGTCAGCGAGCATTGTGATGACAAGTTTATTGAGAATTTTGATGACAAAGGTCATGGAGCCTTGTGATGAGACCACCATGGATCATTGTGATGATGAGCGTCATGGGGTGTTGTGATGATAAGAGTTATGCAACATTGTGATCACCAGGATTTTGAGCATTGTGATGACAGAGGTCATGGAGCATTTTGATTTGATTGTGATGACAATTGCCTGAAGCATTATGATGATGGGCATTGTTCATTGTGCTGACAGGGTTCATAGGAGCATTGAGATGAAAAGGGGCATGGAGCATTGTGATTACAGGGGTCTTGGTGCTTTGTGATGACAAGAGCAGGGAGCATTGTGATGAGAAGTCCATGGAACATTCTGATGACATGCGTCATGGAGCTTTGGATGGCAAGGGCATGGAGCATTGTGATTACAGGGGTCTTGGAGCATTGTGATGAAAAGGGCATGGATCATTGTGATGAAAAAGGCATGGAGCCTTGTCATGACAGGGTTCATGGAGCATACTGACGACAAGTGTCAGGGAGCACTGTGATGAAAAGTGTATTCAAAATTGTGATGACAAAGGTCATGGAGAATTGTGATGAAAAGTGTATGGAATATTGTGATGACAGGCATCTTGGAGCGTTGTGAGGACAAGTGTTATGGAACATTGTGATCACAAGGGTTTGGAGCATTGTGATGACAGAGGTCATGGATCATTTTGATTTCAAGGAGCATGTAGCATTGTGATGACAAGGGCATGAAGCAATGTGATCCCAAGGTTCATGGAGGATTGTGATGACAATGGTAATCGAGTATTGTGATGACAATCGCATAGAGCATTGTAATGACAAGGTCATGTAGCATTTTGCTGACAAAGGCATG
Source organism: Mesoplodon densirostris (assembly GCF_025265405.1). Lineage (NCBI taxonomy): Eukaryota > Metazoa > Chordata > Mammalia > Artiodactyla > Ziphiidae > Mesoplodon > Mesoplodon densirostris. The sequence continues at coordinate 126,502,210 of NC_082661.1, forward strand.
GAGCATTGTGATGACAGGTGTCATGGAGCACTGTGATGACAAGCGTCACGGAGAACTGTGAATACAGGGGTCATGGAACATTGGGATGACAAGGGCATGGATCATTTTGATGACAAGGGTCATGGAGCATTGGGCTGAAAATGTTCATGGAGTATTGTGATGACAGGAGTCATGGAGCATTGTGATTACAGGGGTCTTGGAGCATTGTGATGACAAGAGTCCCGGATCATTGTGTTGTCAGGTGTCATGGAGTGTTGTGATGACAGTGGTCATGGAGCATTGTGATGATATTGGTCATGGAGCATTGTGATGAGAAGGTCATGGAGCATTGGGCTGAAAATGTTCATGGAGTATTGTGATGACAGGAGTCATGGAGCATTGTGATGACAAGGGAATGGAGCATGGTGATGACAAGGTCTTGGAGCATTGTGATGAGTTGACCATGGAGACTTGTGATGACAAATATCATGGAGCCTTCTGATGAAAAGGGGCATGGAGCATTGTGATTACGAGTGTCTTGGAGCATTGTGATGACAAGGGCATGGAGCATTGTGAGGAGAAGGCCATGGAACATTCTGATGACATGCGTCATGGAGCTCTGTGATGACAAGGGCATGGAGCATTGTGATTACATGGGTCTTGGAGCATTGTGATGACAATGGTCATTTAGTCTTGTGATCACAAGGCCGTGGAACATTGTGATGGCAGGGGTCATGGAGCATTGTTGACAGAGGTAATGGAGCATTGTGATGAGAAGTGCATTGAGCATTGGTCTGAAATGTTTCATGGATTATTGTGATGACAGTGGGCATGGCGCATTTTGATGACAAGGGCACGGTACACTGTGATACATGGGTGATGGAGGATTGTAATGACAAGGACATGGAGCATTGTGATGAGAAGGGCATCGAGCATTGTGATGACAAGTGTCATGGAGCTTTGTGATGACAAGTGAATGGAGCAATGTGATGAGAGGGTTCATGGAGCATTGTGATGTCCATGGCATGGAGCATTGTGATGCCAAGGGTCATGGAGCTTTGTGATGACCATGGTCATGGAGCATTTTGATGACAAGTGTGTGGTGCATTGTGATGAGAAGGGCAGGGAGCATTTTGATGACAGGGTCATGCAGCAATTTGATGAAAAGTGTAATGTAATATTTTGATGACAGGGGTTATAGAACATTGTGATGCCAGGGGTCATAGAGCTTTGGGATGAATATGGTCATGGAGCATTTTGATGACAGGGGTTATGGAACATTGTGATGTCAGCGGTCATGGAAAATTGTGCTGATAAGGGGATGTAGCATTGTGATGACAGGGGTCATGGAACATTGTTATAACAGGGGTGAGGGAGGATTGTGATGACAAGTGATGGAACATTGTGATATCTCATGTGAGAGAGCATTTGAATGAGAAGTGCACGGAGCATTGTGATTACAAGGTTTATGGAGCATAGCGATGACAAGGTTGTGGATCATTGTGATGAAAAGCACATGGCACATTGTGATGACAAGGGTCATGGAGCATTGTTCTGAAAAAGGCATGGAGCATTGTGATGACAAGGGTCACGGAGAATTGTGATGAAAAGTTCATGGAGCATTGTGGTTACAAAGGTCACAGAGCCTTGCGATGACGCAGGCATGGACCGTTGTGATGACAAACGTTATGAAGCATTGTGATGACTGGAGTCACGGAGCATTGTGATGACAAGGGGCATGGAGCATTGTGATGACAACGGCATGGAACATTGTGATGACAGGGGCATGGAGCATTGGTCTGACAAGTTTAATAGATTATTGTGATGACAATGACATGGAGCATTGTGATGCCAAGGGTCATGGAGCTTTGTGATGACAAAGGTCATGGAGCATTTTGATTTCACTGTGATGACAATAGCCTGAAGCATTATGATGATGGGCATGGTGCATTGTTATGACAGTGTTCATGGAGCATTGAGATGAAAAGGGGCATGGAGCATTGTGATTACAGGGGTCTTGGAGCATTGTGATGACAAGGGCATGGAGCATTGTGATGAGAAGTGCATGGAACATTCTGATGATATGCATCATGGAGTTTTGTGATGACAAGGGCAAGGAGCATTATGATTACAGTGGTCTTGGAGAACTGTGATGAAATGGGCATGGATCATTGTGATGAAAATGGCATGGTGCCTTGTCCTGACAGAGTTCATGGAGCATACTGACGACAAGTGTCAGGGAGCATTGTGATGACAAGGGAATGGAGCATGGTGATGACAAGGTCTTGGAGCATTGTGATGAGTTGACCATGGAGACTTGTGATGACAAATATCATGGAGCCTTCTGATGAAAAGGGGCATGGAGCATTGTGATTACGAGTGTCTTGGAGCATTGTGATGACAAGGGCATGGAGCATTGTGAGGAGATGGCCATGGAACATTCTGATGGCATGTGTCATGGAGCTTTGTGATGACAAGGGCATGGAGCATTGTGATTACATGGGTCTTGGAGCATTGTGATGACAATGGTCATGGAGCCTTGTGATCACAAGGCCGTGGAACATTGTGATGGCAGGAGGCATGGAGCACTGTTGATAGAGGTAATGGAACATTGTGATGAGAAGGGCATTGAGCATTGGTCTGAAATGTTTCATGGATTATTTTGATGAGAGTGGGCATGGAGCATTGTGATGACAAGGGCACGGTACACTGTGATACATGGGTCATGGAGGATTGTAATGACAAGGACATGGAGCATTATGATGAGAAGGGCATCGAGCATTGTGATGACAAGTGTCATGGAGATTTGTGATGACAAGGGCATGGAGCAATGTGAAGAGAGGTTTCATGGAGCATTGTGATGACAATGACATGGAGCATTGTGATGCCAAGGGTCATGGAGCTTTGTGATGACAAAGGTCATGGAGCATTTTGATGACCAGCGTGTGGTGCATTGTTATGAGTAGGGCAGGGAGCATTTTGATGACAGGGTCATGCAGCAATTTGATGAAAAGTGCAATGGAACATTTTGATGACAGTGGTTATAGAACACTGTGATTCCAGGGGTCATGGAGCTTTGGGATGAAAAGGGTCATGGAGCATTTTGATGACAGTGGTTATGGAACATTGTGATGTCAGGGGTCATGGAACATTGTGCTGATAAGGGGATGTAGCATTGTGATAACAGGGGTCATGGAACATTGTGATAACAGGGTTGAGGGAGGAATGTGATGACTAGTGATGGAACATTGTGATATCTCATGTGAGAGAGCATTTGAATGAGAAGTGCATGGAGCATTGTGATTTCAGGGGTCTTGGATCATTGCGATGAAAAGGCATGGATCATTGTGATGATAAAGGCATGGAGCCTTGTCATGACAGGGTTCATGGAGCATACTGACGACAAGTGTCAGGGAGCATTGTGATGAAAAGTGTATTGAGCATCGTGATGACAAAGATCATGGAGCATTGTGATGATAAGACCATGGATAATTGTGATGATGAGCGTCATGGGGTGCTGTGATGATAAGTTTTATGGAACATTGTGATCACAAGGGTTTGTAGCATTATGATGTCAGAGGTCATGGAGAATATTAATTTCATTGTGATGACAATAGACTGATGTATTATGATGATGGGCATTGTGCACTGTGATGACAGGGTTCAGGGAGCATTGAGATGAAAAGGGGCATGGAGCATTGTGATGACCAGGGTCATGGAGCATTGTGCTGAGAAAGGCATAGAGCATTGTGATGACAAGTGTCAAAGTGCATTGTGATGAAAATTTCATGGAGCATTGGGGTTAAAATGGTCACAGAGACTGTTGATGGTGAGGGCATGGACCACTGTGATGACAAAGTTCATGAAGCATTGTGATGACTGGAGTAACGGAGCATTGTGATGACAGGGGTCATGGAGCATTGTGATAACAAGGGCATGGAGTATTGTGATGACAAGGGCATGGAACATTGGTCTAATAACTTTCATTGTTTGTTGCGATGACAGTTGGAATGGCCTATTGTGATAACAAGGGCATGGAGCATTGTGATGACCAGGTCATGCAGTATTGTGAAGATAAGTGTCAGGGAGCATTGTGATGACATATGTAATGGCCCATTGTGATGACAATGGCATGTAGCACTGTGATGCCAAGTGTCATGGAGGATTCTGATGAGAAAGGTAATGGAGCATTGTGATGACAAGGGTCCGGGAGCATTCTGATGACAAGCTTGTGGAGTATTTTGATGACAATGGTATGGAACATTGTGATGAAAATGGCATGGGGCATTGTGATGAAAAAAGCATGGAGCCTTTTCGTTTTGGGTTTCAAGGAGCATTCTGATGACAAGTGTCAGGGAGCATTGTGATCACAAGTGTATTGAGAATTGTGATGACAAAGGTCATGGAGCATTGTGATGAAAAGGGCATGGAGTATTGTGATGACAGGCATCATGGAGCGTTGTGATGACAAGTGTTATGGAACAATGTGATCACAAGGGTTTGGAGCATTGTGATGACAGAGGTCATGGATCATTTTGATTTCAAGGAGCATGGAGCATTGTGATGACAAGGGCATGAAGCAATGTGATCCCAAGGTTGATGGAGGATTGTGATGACAATGGAAATGGAGTATTGTGATGACAAGCGCATAGAGGATTGTAATGACAAGGTCATTTAGCATTTTGCTGACAAAGACATGGAGCATTGTGATGACAATGGCATGGAGCATTGTGATGCCAAGTGTCATGGAGGATTCTGATGACAATTGTAATGGAGCATTGTGATGACAATGGCTTGGAGCATTGTGATGACAAGGGTCAGGGAGCATTGTGCTGACAAGTGCATGGAGAATTGTGATGACAAGGGTCATGGAGCATTCTGATAACAAACCTGTGGTGTATTTTGATGACAATGGCATGCAGCATTGGGATGAAAACGGCATGTGGCTTTGTGATTAAAAAGACATGGAGCCTTTTTGTGACAGGGTTCAAGGAGCATTCTGACGACAAGTGTCAGCGAGCATTGTGATGACAAGTTTATTGAGAATTTTGATGACAAAGGTCATGGAGCCTTGTGATGAGACGACCATGGATCATTGTGATGATGAGCGTCATGGGGTGTTGTGATGATAAGAGTTATGCAACATTGTGATCACCAGGATTTTGAGCATTGTGATGACAGAGGTCATGGAGCATTTTGATTTGATTGTGATGACAATTGCCTGAAGCATTATGATGATGGGCATTGTTCATTGTGCTGACAGGGTTCATAGGAGCATTGAGATGAAAAGGGGCATGGAGCATTGTGATTACAGGGGTCTTAGTGCTTTGTGATGACAAGAGCAGGGAGCATTGTGATGAGAAGTCCATGGAACATTCTGATGACATGCGTCATGGAGCTTTGGATGGCAAGGGCATGGAGCATTGTGATTACAGGGGTCTTGGAGCATTGTGATGAAAAGGGCATGGATCATTGTGATGAAAAAGGCATGGAGCCTTGTCATGACAGGGTTCATGGAGCATACTGACGACAAGTGTCAGGGAGCACTGTGATGAAAAGTGTATTGAGAATTGTGATGACAAAGGTCATGGAGAATTGTGATGAAAAGTGTATGGAATATTGTGATGACAGGCATCTTGGAGCGTTGTGAGGACAAGTGTTATGGAACATTGTGATCACAAGGGTTTGGAGCATTGTGATGACAGAGGTCATGGATCATTTTGATTTCAAGGAGCATGTAGCATTGTGATGACAAGGGCATGAAGCAATGTGATCCCAAGGTTCATGGAGGATTGTGATGACAATGGTAATCGAGTATTGTGATGACAATCGCATAGAGCATTGTAATGACAAGGTCATGTAGCATTTTGCTGACAAAGGCATGGAGCATTGTGATGACAGGTGTCATGGAGCACTGTGATGACAAGCGTCACGGAGAACTGTGAATACAGGGGTCATGGAACATTGGGATGACAAGGGCATGGATCATTTTGATGACAAGGGTCATGGAGCATTGGGCTGAAAATGTTCATGGAGTATTGTGATGACAGGAGTCATGGAGCATTGTGATTACAGGGGTCTTGGAGCATTGTGATGACAAGAGTCCCGGATCATTGTGTTGTCAGGTGTCATGGAGTGTTGTGATGACAGTGGTCATGGAGCATTGTGATGATATTGGTCATGGAGCATTGTGATGAGAAGGTCATGGAGCATTGGGCTGAAAATGTTCATGGAGTATTGTGATGACAGGAGTCATGGAGCATTGTGATGACAAGGGAATGGAGCATGGTGATGACAAGGTCTTGGAGCATTGTGATGAGTTGACCATGGAGACTTGTGATGACAAATATCATGGAGCCTTCTGATGAAAAGGGGCATGGAGCATTGTGATTACGAGTGTCTTGGAGCATTGTGATGACAAGGGCATGGAGCATTGTGAGGAGAAGGCCATGGAACATTCTGATGACATGCGTCATGGAGCTCTGTGATGACAAGGGCATGGAGCATTGTGATTACATGGGTCTTGGAGCATTGTGATGACAATGGTCATTTAGTCTTGTGATCACAAGGCCGTGGAACATTGTGATGGGAGGGGTCATGGAGCATTGTTGACAGAGGTAATGGAGCATTGTGATGAGAAGTGCATTGAGCATTGGTCTGAAATGTTTCATGGATTATTGTGATGACAGTGGGCATGGCGCATTTTGATGACAAGGGCACGGTACACTGTGATACATGGGTGATGGAGGATTGTAATGACAAGGACATGGAGCATTGTGATGAGAAGGGCATCGAGCATTGTGATGACAAGTGTCATGGAGCTTTGTGATGACAAGTGAATGGAGCAATGTGATGAGAGGGTTCATGGAGCATTGTGATGTCCATGGCATGGAGCATTGTGATGCCAAGGGTCATGGAGCTTTGTGATGACCATGGTCATGGAGCATTTTGATGACAAGTGTGTGGTGCATTGTGATGAGAAGGGCAGGGAGCATTTTGATGACAGGGTCATGCAGCAATTTGATGAAAAGTGTAATGTAATATTTTGATGACAGGGGTTATAGAACATTGTGATGCCAGGGGTCATAGAGCTTTGGGATGAATATGGTCATGGAGCATTTTGATGACAGGGGTTATGGAACATTGTGATGTCAGCGGTCATGGAAAATTGTGCTGATAAGGGGATGTAGCATTGTGATGACAGGGGTCATGGAACATTGTTATAACAGGGGTGAGGGAGGATTGTGATGACAAGTGATGGAACATTGTGATATCTCATGTGAGAGAGCATTTGGATGAGAAGTGCACGGAGCATTGTGATTACAAGGTTTATGGAGCATAGCGATGACAAGGTTGTGGATCATTGTGATGAAAAGCACATGGCACATTGTGATGACAAGGGTCATGGAGCATTGTTCTGAAAAAGGCATGGAGCATTGTGATGACAAGGGTCATGGAGAATTGTGATGAAAAGTTCATGGAGCATTGTGGTTACAAAGGTCACAGAGCCTTGCGATGACGCAGGCATGGACCGTTGTGATGACAAACGTTATGAAGCATTGTGATGACTGGAGTCACAGAGCATTGTGATGACAAGGGGCATGGAGCATTGTGATGACAAGGGCATGGAACATTGTGATGACAGGGGCATGGAGCATTGGTCTGACAAGTTTAATAGATTATTGTGATGACATTGGACATGGTGCATTGTGATGACAAGGGCATGGAGCATTGTGATGACAGGGCATGGAGTATTGTGAAAACAGGTGTAAGGGGGCATTGTGATGACATATGTCATGGTCAATTTCAAAGACAAAGGCATGGAGCATTGTGATGCCAAATGTCATGGTCCATTGCGATGACAGGGGCATGAAGCATTGTGATTACATGGGTCTTGGAGCATTGTGATGACAAAGGTCATGGAGCATTGTGATGAGAAATCCATGGAGCCTTCTGATGACATGTCATATGGAGCATTCTGATGAAAAGGGGCATGGAGCATTCTGATTACAGTGGTCTTGGAACATTGTGATAACAAGGGCAAGGAGCATTGGTCTAATAAGTTTCATGGATTATTGTGATGAGAGTTGGAATGGCACATTGTGATGACAAGGGCATGGAGCATTGTGATGACCAGGTTATGCAGTATTGTGAAGAGAGGTGTCAGGGAGCATTGTGATGACATATGTAATGGCCCACTGTGATGACAATGGCATGGAGCATTGTGATGCCAAGTGTCATGGAGGATTCTGATGACAAAGGTAATGGAGCACTGTGATGACAATGGCTTGGAGCATTGTGATGATAAGGGTCAGGGAGCATTTTGCTGACAAGTGCACGGAGAATTGTGATGACAAGCGTCATGGAGCATTCTGATGACAAGCTTGTGGAGTATTTTGATGACAATGGCATGGAGCACTGGGATGAAAACGGCATGAGGATTTGTGATGAAAATGGCATGGAGCCTTTTCGTGACACAGTTCAAGGAGCATTCTGACGACAAGTGTCAGGGAGCATTTTGATGACAAGTGTATGGAGAATTGTGATGACAAAGTTCATGGAGCATTGTGATGAAAAGGGCATGGAGTATTGTGATGACAGGCATCATGGAGCGTTGTGAGGACAAGTGTTATTGAACATTTTGATCACAAGGGTTTGGAGCATTGTGATGACAGAGGTCATGGATCATTTTGATTTCAAGGAGCATGGAGCATTTTGATGACAAGGGCCTGAAGCAATGTGATCCCAATGTTCCTGGAGGATTGTGATGACAATGGTAATGGAGTATTGTGATGACATGCGCATAGAGCATTGTAATGACAAGGTCATGTAGCATTTTGCTGACAAAGGCATGGAGCACTGTGATGACAGATGTCATGGAGCACTGTGATTACAAGCGTCATGGAACATTGGGATGACAATTGCATATATCATTGTGATGACAAGGGTCATGGAGCATTGGGCTGAAAATGTACATGGAGTATTGTGATGACAGGGGTCATGGAGCATTGTGATGACAAGGTCATGGAGCATTGTTATGACAGGGGCATGGAGCATTGGTCTTACAAGTTTCATAGATTATTGTGATGACAGTGGACATGGTGCATTGTGATGACAAGGGCATGGAGTATTGTGAAGACAGGTGTCAGGGGGCATTGTGATGAAATATGTCATGGTCCATTGCGATGACAATAGCATGGAGCATAGTGATGCCAAATGCAAGGGAGGATTGTGATGACAAATATAATGGAGCACTGTGATGACTAGGGCTTGGAGCATTATGAAGACAAGGGCCATTGAGAATTTTCATGACAATGTCGTGAACCATTGTGATGACAAGGTCCTGGAGCATTGTGATGAGAAAACCATGGAGCCTTTCGATGACAAGTCTCATGGAGCATACTGATGAAAAGGGGCATGGGGCATTCTGATTACAGGGGTCTTAAACATTGTGATAACAAGAGCATGGAGCAATGTGATGACAAGGGCATGGAGCATTCGTCTAATAAGTTTCATGGATTATTGTGATGACAGTTGGAATGGCGCATTATGAAGACAAGAGCATGGAGCATTGTGATGACCAGATCATGCAGTATTGTGAAGAGAGGTGTCAGGGAGCATTGTGATTACATATGTAATGGCCCATTGTGATGACAATGGCTTGGAGCATTGTGATTCCAATTGTCATGGAGGATTCTAATGACAAAGGTAATGGAGCATTGTGATGACAATGGCTTGGATCATTGTGATGACAAGGGTCAGGGAGCATTGTGCTGACAAGTGCATGGAGAATTGTGATGACAAGGGTCATGGAGCATTCTGATGACAAGCTTGTGTAGTATTTTGATGACAATGGCATGGAGCTTTGGGATGAAAACAGCATGGGGCTTTGTGATGAAAATGGCATGGAGCCTTTTCGTCACAGGGTTCAAGGTGCATTCTGACGACAAGTGTCAGGGAGCATTGTGATGACAAGTGTATTGAGAATTGTGATGACAAAGGTCATGGAGCATTGTGATGAGAAGACCCTGGATAATTGTGATGATGAGCGTCATGGGGTGTTGTGATGATAAGTGTTTTGCAACATTGTGATCACCAGGGTTTGGAGCATTGTGATGACAGAGGTCATGGAGCATTTTGATTTCACTGTGATGACAATAGCCTGAAGCATTATGATGATGGGCATGGTGCATTGTTATGACAGTGTTCATGGAGCATTGAGATGAAAAGGGGCATGGAGCATTGTGATTACAGGGGTCTTGGAGCATTGTGATGACAAGGGCATGGAGCATTGTGATGAGAAGTGCATGGAACATTCTGATGATATGCATCATGGAGCTTTGTGATGACAAGGGCAAGGAGCATTATGATTACAGTGGTCTTGGAGCACTGTGATGAAAAGGGCATGGATCATTGTGATGAAAAAGGCATGGAGCCTTGTCATGACAGAGTTCATGGAGCATACTGACGACAAGTGTCAGGGAGCATTGTGATGAAAAGAGTATTGAGAATTGTGATGACAAAGGTCATGGTGCCTTGTGATGAGAAGACCCTGGATAATAGTGATGATTAGCGTCATGGGGTTTTGTGATGATAAGTGTTATGCAACATTGTGATCACCAGGGTTTGGAGCATTGTGATGAGAGAGGTCATGGAGCATTTTGATTTCATTGTGATGACAATAGCCTGAAGCATTATGATGATGGGCATGGTTCATTGTGATGACAGGGTTCATGGAGCATTGTGATGAAAAGGGGCATGGAGCATTGTGATTACAGGGGTTTGGAGCATTGTGATGAGAAGGGTCATGGAGCCTTGTGATGACAGGAGTCATGGAGCATTGTGATGACCAGGGAATGGAGCATGGTGATGACAAGGTCTTGGAGCATTGTGATGAGATGACCATGGAGACTTGTGATGACAAGTCTCATGGAGCATTCTGATGAAAAGGGGCATGGAGCATTGTGATTACGAGGGTATGGAGCATTGTGATGACAAGGGCATGGAGCATTGTGATTACATGGCTCTTGGAGCATTGTGATGACAATGGTCATGGAGCCTTGTGATCACAAGGCCGTGGAACATTGTGATGGCAGGGGTCATGGAGCATTGTTGATAGAGGTAATGGAGCAATGTGATGAGAAGGGCATTGAGCATTGGTCTGAAATGTTTCATGGATTATTGTGATGAGAGTGGGCATGGAGCATTGTGATGACAAGGGCACGGTACACTGTGATACATGGGTCATGGAGGATTGTAATGACAAGGACATGGAGCATTATGATGAGAAGGGCATCGAGCATTGTGATGACAAGTGTCATGGAGATTTGTGATGACAAGGACATGGAGCAATGTGAAGAGAGGTTTCATGGAGCATTGTGATGACAATGACATGGAGCATTGTGATGCCAAGGGTCATGGAGCTTTGTGATGACAAAGGTCATGGAGCATTTTGATTTCACTTTGATGACAATAGCCTGAAGCATTATGATGATGGGCATGGTGCATTGTTATGACAGTGTTCATGGAGCATTGAGATGAAAAGGGGCATGGAGCACTGTGATTACAGGGGTCTTGGAGCATTGTGATGACAAGGGCATGGAGCATTGTGATGAGAAGTGCATGGAACATTCTGATGATATGCATCATGGAGCTTTGTGATGACAAGGGCAAGGAGCATTATGATTACAGTGGTCTTGGAGAACTGTGATGAAAAGGGCATGGATCATTGTGATGAAAAAGGCATGGAGCCTTGTCATGACAGAGTTCATGGAGCATACTGACGACAAGTGTCAGGGAGCATTGTGATGACAAAGGAATGGAGCATGGTGATGACAAGGTCTTGGAGCATTGTGATGAGTTGACCATGGAGACTTGTGATGACAAATATCATGGAGCCTTCTGATGAAAAGGGGCATGGAGCATTGTGATTACGAGTGTCTTGGAGCATTGTGATGACAAGGGCATGGAACATTGTGAGGAGATGGCCATGGAACATTCTGATGACATGTGTCATGGAGCTTTGTGATGACAAGGGCATGGAGCATTGTGATTACATGGGTCTTGGAGCATTGTGATGACAATGGTCATGGAGCCTTGTGATCACAAGGCCGTGGAACATTGTGATGGCAGGGGGCATGGAGCATTTTTGATAGAGGTAATGGAGCATTGTGATGAGAAGCGCATTGAGCATTGGTCTGAAATGTTTCATGGATTATTGTGATGAGAGTGGGCATGGAGCATTGTGATGACAAGGGCACGGTACACTGTGATACATGGGTCATGGAGGATTGTAATGACAAGGACATGGAGCATTATGATGAGAAGGGCATCGAGCATTGTGATGACAACTGTCATGGAGATTTGTGATGACAAGGGCATGGAGCAATGTGAAGAGAGGTTTCATGGAGCATTGTGATGACAATGACATGGAGCATTGTGATGCCAAGGGTCATGGAGCTTTGTGATGACAAAGGTCATGGAGCATTTTGATGACCAGCGTGTGGTGCATTGTGATGAGTAGGGCAGGGAGCATTTTGATGACAGGGTCATGCAGCAATTTGATGAAAAGTGTAATGGAACATTTTGATGACAGGGGTTATAGAACACTGTGATTCCAGGGGTCATGGAGCTTTGGGATGAAAAGGGTCATGGAGCATTTTGATGACAGTGGTTATGGAACACTGTGATGTCAGGGGTCATGGAACATTGTGCTGATAAGGGGAAGTAGCATTGTGATAACAGGGGTCATGGAACATTGTGATAACAGGGTTGAGGGAGGAATGTGATGACTAGTGATGGAACATTGTGATATCTCATGTGAGAGAGCATTTGGATGAGAAGTGCATGGAGCATTGTGATTGCAGGGGTCTTGGAGCATTGCGATGAAAAGGCATGGATCATTGTGATGATAAAGGCATGGAGCCTTGTCATGACAGGGTTCATGGAGCATACTGACGACAAGTGTCAGGGAGCATTGTGATGAAAAGTGTATTGAGCATCGTGATGACAAAGATCATGGAGCATTGTGATGATAAGACCATGGATAATTGTGATGATGAGCGTCATGGGGTGCTGTGATGATAAGTTTTATGGAACATTGTGATCACAAGGGTTTGTAGCATTATGATGTCAGAGGTCATGGAGAATATTAATTTCATTGTGATGACAATAGACTGAAGTATTATGATGATGGGCATCGTGCACTGTGATGACAGGTTTCAGGGAGCATTGAGATGAAAAGGGGCATGGAGCATTGTGATGACCAGGGTCATGGAGCATTGTGCTGAGAAAGGCATAGAGCATTGTGATGACAAGGGTCAAAGAGCATTGTGATGAAAAGTTCATGGAGCATTGGGGTTAAAAAGGTCACAGAGACTGTTGATGGTGAGGGCATGGACCACTGTGATGACAAAGTTCATGAAGCATTGTGATGACTGGAGTAACGGAGCATTGTGATGACAGGGGTCATGGAGCATTGTGATAACAAGGGCATGGAGCATTGTGATGACAAGGGCATGGAACATTGGTCTAATAACTTTCATGGTTTGTTGCGATGACAGTTGGAATGGCCTATTGTGATGACAAGGGCATGGAGCATTGTGATGACCAGGTCATGCAGTACTGTGAAGATAAGTGTCAGGGAGCATTGTGATGACATATGTAATGGCCCATTGTGATGACAATGGCATGTAGCACTGTGATGCCAAGTGTCATGGAGGATTCTAATGAGAAAGGTAATGGAGCATTGTGATGACAAGGGTCCGGGAGCATTCTGATGACAAGCTTGTGGAGTATTTTGATGACAATGGTATGGAACATTGTGATGAAAATGGCATGGGGCATTGTGATGAAAAAAGCATGGAGCCTTTTCGTGATGGGTTTCAAGGAGCATTCTGATGACAAGTGTCAGGGAGCATTGTGATCACAAGTGTATTGAGAATTGTGATGACAAAGGTCATGGAGCATTGTGATGAAAAGGGCATGGAGTATTGTGATGACAGGCATCATGGAGCGTTGTGATGACAAGTGTTATGGAACAATGTGATCACAAGGGTTTGGAGCATTGTGATGACAGAGGTCATGGATAATTTTGATTTCAAGGAGCATGGAGCATTGTGATGACAAGGGCATGAAGCAATGTGATCCCAAGGTTGATGGAGGACTGTGATGACAATGGAAATGGAGTATTGTGATGACAAGCGCATAGAGGATTGTAATGACAAGGTCATTTAGCATTTTGCTGACAAAGACATGGAGCATTGTGATGACAATGGCATGGAGCATTGTGATGCCAAGTGTCATGGGGGATTCTGATGACAATGGTAATGGAGCATTGTGATGACAATGGCTTGGAGCATTGTGATGACAAGGGTCAGGGAGCATTGTGCTGACAAGTGCATGGAGAATTGTGATGACAAGGGTCATGGAGCATTCTGATAACAAGCCTGTGGTGTATTTTGATGACAATGGCATGCAGCATTGGGATGAAAACGGCATGTGGCTTTGTGACGAAAAAGACATGGAGCCTTTTTGTGACAGGGTTCAAGGAGCATTCTGACGACAAGTGTAAGCGAGCATTGTGATGACAAGTTTATTGAGAATTTTGATGACAAAGGTCATGGAGCCTTGTGATGAGACGACCATGGATCATTGTGATGATGAGCGTCATGGGGTGTTGTGATGATAAGAGTTATGCAACATTGTGATCACCAGGATTTTGAGCATTGTGATGACAGAGGTCATGGAGCATTTTGATTTGATTGTGATGACAATTGCCTGAAGCATTATGATGATGGGCATTGTTCACTGTGCTGACAGGGTTCATAGGAGCATTAAGATGAAAAGGGGCATGGAGCATTGTGATTACAGGGGTCTTAGTGCTTTGTGATGACAAGAGCAGGGAGCATTGTGATGAGAAGTCCATGGAACATTCTGATGACATGCGTCATGGAGCTTTGGATGGCAAGGGCATGGAGCATTGTGATTACAGGGCTCTTGGGGCATTGTGATGAAAAGGGCATGGATCATTGTGATGAAAAAGGCATGGAGCCTTGTCATGACAGGGTTCATGGAGCATATTGACGACAAGTGTCAGGGAGCACTGTGATGAAAAGTGTATTGAGAATTGTGATGACAAAGGTCATGGAGAATTGTGATGAAAAGTGTATGGAATATTATGATGACAGGCATCTTGGAGCGTTGTGAGGACAAGTGTTATGGAACATTGTGATCACAAGGGTTTGGAGCATTGTGATGACAGAGGTCATGGATCATTTTGATTTCAAGGAGCATGTAGCATTGTGATGACAATGGCATGAAGCAATGTGATCCCAAGGTTCCTGGAGGATTGTGATGACAATGGTAATCGAGTATTGTGATGACAATCGCATAGAGCATTGTAATGACAAGGTCATGTAGCATTTTGCTGACAAAGGCATGGAGCATTGTGATGACAGGTGTCATGGAGCACTGTGATGACGAGCGTCACGGATCACTGTGAATACAGGGGTAATGGAACATTGGGATGACAAGGGCATGGATCATTGTGATGACAAGGGTCATGGAGCATTGGGCTGAAAATGTTCATGGAGTATTTTGATGACAGGGGTCATGGAGCATTGTGATTACAGGGGTCTTGGAGCATTGTGATGACAAGAGTCCCGGATCATTGTGTTGTCAGGTGTCATGGAGTGTTGTGATGACAGTTGTCATGGAGCATTGTGATGATATTGGTCATGGAGCATTGTGATGAGAAGGTCATGGAGCATTGGGCTGAAAATGTTCATGGAGTATTGTGATGACAGGAGTCATGGAGCACTGTGATGACAAGGGAATGGAGCATGGTGATGACAAGGTCTTGGAGCATTGTGATGAGTTGACCATGGAGACTTGTGATGACAAATATCATGGAGCCTTCTGATGAAAAGGGGCATGGAGCATTGTGATTACGAGTGTCTTGGGGCATTGTGATGACAAGGGCATGGAGCATTGTGAGGACAAGGGCATGGAGCATTGTGAGGAGAAGGCCATGGAACATTCTGATGACATGCGTCATGGAGCTCTGTGATGACAAGGGCATGAAGCATTGTGATTACATGGGTCTTGGAGCATTGTGATGACAATGGTCATTTAGTCTTGTGATCACAAGGCCGTGGAACATTGTGATGGCAGGGATCATGGAGCATTGTTGACAGTGGTAATGGAGCATTGTGATGACAAGTGCATTGAGCATTGGTCTTAAATGTTTCATGGATTATTGTGATGACAGTGGGCATGGCGCATTGTGATGACAAGGGCACGGTACACTGTGATACATGGGTGTTGGAGGATTGTAATGACAAGGACAAGGAGCATGTGATGAGAAGGGCATCGAGCATTGTGATGACAAGTGTCATGGAGCTTTGTGATGACAAGTGCAAGGAGAAATGTGATGAGAGGGTTCATGGAGCATTGTGATGTCCATGGCATGGAGCATTGTGATGCCAAGGGTCATGGAGCTTAGTGATGACCATGGTCATGGAGCATTTTGATGACAAGTGTGTGGTGCATTGTGATGAGAAGGGCAGGGAGCATTTTGATGACAGGGTCATGCAGCAATTTGATGAAAAGTGTAATGTAATATTTTGATGACAGGGGTTATAGAACATTGTGATGCCAGGGTTCATAGAGCTTTGGGATGAAAATGGTCATGGAGCATTTTGATGACAGGGGTTATGGAACATTGTGATGGCAGGGGTCATGGAACATTGTGATAACAGGGGTGAGGGAGGATTGTGATGACAAGTGATGGAACATTGTGATATCTCATGTGAGAGAGCATTTGGATGAGAAGTGCATGGAGCATTGTGATTACAAGGTTTATGGAGCATAGCGATGACAAGGTTGTGGATCTTTGTGATGAAAAGCACATGGCACATTGTGATGACAAGGGTCATGGAGCATTGTTCTGAAAAAGGCATGGAGCATTGTGATGACAAGGGTCATGGAGAATTGTGATGAAAAGTTCATGGAGCATTGTGGTTACAAAGGTCACAGAGCCTTGCGATGACTCAGGTATGGACCGTTGTGATGACAAACATTATGAAGCATTGTGATGACTGGAGTCACGGAGCATTGTGATGACAAGTGTCATGGACATTGTGATGAGAAGGGCATGTAACATTGTGATGACAGGGTCATGGAGCATTGGTCTGACAAGTTTAATAGATTATTGTGATGACATTGGACCTGGTGCATTGTGATGACAAGGGCATGGAGCATTGTGAAGACAAGTGCAAGGAGTATTGTGAAAACAGGTGTAAGGGGGCATTGTGATGACATATGTCATGGTCAATTTCAAAGACAATGGCATGGAGCATTGTGCTGCCAAATGTCATGGTCCATTGCGATGACAGGGGCATGAAGCATTGCGATTACATGGGTCTTGGAGCATTGTGATGACAAAGGTCATGGAGCATTGTGATGAGAAATCCATGGAGCCTTCTGATGACATGTCTCATGGAGCATTCTGATGAAAAGGGGCATGGAACATTCTGATTACAGGGGTCTTGGAACATTGTGATAACAAGGGCAAGGAGCATTGGTCTAATAAGTTTCATGGATTATTGTGATGAGAGTTGGAATGGCACATTGTGATGACAAGGGCATGGAGCATTGTGATGACCAGGTTATGCAGTATTGTGAAGAGAGGTGTCAGGGAGCATTGTGATGACATATGTAATGGCCCATTGTGATGACAATGGCATGGAGCATTGTGATGCCAAGTGTCATGGAGGATTCTGATGACAAAGGTAATGGAGCATTGTGATGACAATGGCTTGGAGCATTGTGATGATAAGGGTCAGGGAGCATTTTGCTGACAAGTGCACGGAGAATTGTGATGACAAGCGTCATGCAGCATTCTGATGACAAGCTTGTGGAGTATTTGATGACAATGGCATGGAGCACTGGGATGAAAACGGCATGTGGATTTGTGATGAAAATGGCATGGAGACTTTTCGTGACACAGTTCAAGGAGCATTCTGACGACAAGTGTCAGGGAGCATTGTGATGAAAAGAGTATTGAGAATTGTGATGACAAAGGTCATGGAGCCTTGTGATGAGAAGACCATGGATAATAGTGATGATTAGCATCATGGGGTTTTGTGATGATAAGTGTTATGCAACATTGTGATCACCAGGGTTTGGAGCATTGTGATGACAGAGGTCATGGAGCATTTTGATTTCATTGTGATGACAATAGCCTGAAGCATTATGATGATGGGCATGGTTCATTGTGATGACAGGGTTCATGGAGCATTGTGATGAAAAGGGACATGGAGCATTGTGATTACAGGGGTTTGGAGCATTGTGATGAGAAGGGTCATGGAGCATTGTGATGACCAGGGAATGGAGCATGGTGATGACAAGGTCTTGGAGCATTGTGATGAGATGACCATGGAGACTTGTGATGACAAGTCTCATGGAGCATTCTGATGAAAAGGGGCATGGAGCATTGTGATTACGAGGGTATGGAGCATTGTGATGACAAGGGCATGGAGCATTGTGAGGAGAAGGCCATGGAACATTCTGATGACATGTGTCATGGAGCTTTGTGATGACAAGGTCATGGAGCATTGTGATTACATGGCTCTTGGAGCATTGTGATGACAATGGTCATGGAGCCTTGTGATCACAAGGCCGTGGAACATTGTGATGGCAGGGGTCATGGAGCATTGTTGATAGAGGTAATGGAGCATTGTGTTGAGAATGGCATTGAGCATTGGTCTGAAATGTTTCATGGATTATTGTGATGAGAGTGGGCATGGAGCATTGTGATGACAAGGGCACGGTACACTGTGATACATGGGTCATGGAGGATTGTAATGACAAGGACATGGAGCATTATGATGAGAAGGGCATCAAGCATTGTGATGACAAGTGTCATGGAGATTTGTGATGACAAGGACATGGAGCAATGTGAAGAGAGGTTTCATGGAGCATTGTGATGACAATGACATGGAGCATTGTGATGCCAAGGGTCATGGAGCTTTGTGATGACAAAGGTCATGGAGCATTTTGATTTCACTGTGATGACAGTAGCCTGAAGCATTATGATGATGGGCATGGTGCATTGTTATGACAGTGTTCATGGAGCATTGAGATGAAAAGGGGCATGGAGCATTGTGATTACAGGGGTCTTGGAGCATTGTGATGACAAGGGCATGGAGCATTGTGATGAGAAGTGCATGGAACATTCTGATGATATGCATCATGGAGCTTTGTGATGACAAGGGCAAGGAGCATTATGATTACAGTGGTCTTGGAGAACTGTGATGAAAAGGGCATGGATCATTGTGATGAAAATGGCATGGAGCCTTGTCATGACAGAGTTCATGGAGCATACTGATGACAAGTGTCAGGGAGCATTGTGATGACAAGGGAATGGAGCATGGTGATGACAAGGTCTTGGAGCATTGTGATGACAATGGTCATGGAGCCTTGTGATCACAAGGCCGTGGAACATTGTGATGGCAGGGGGCATGGAGCATTGTTGATAGAGGTAATGGAACATTGTGATGAGAAGGGCATTGAGCATTGGTCTGAAATGTTTCATGGATTATTTTGATGAGAGTGGGCATGGATCATTGTGATGACAAGGGCACGGTACACTGTGATACATGGGTCATGGAGGATTGTAATGACAAGGACATGGAGCATTATGATGAGAAGGGCATCGAGCATTGTGATGACAAGTGTCATGGAGATTTGTGATGACAAGGGCATGGAGCAATGTGAAGAGAGGATTCATGGAGCATTGTGATGACAATGACATGGAGCATTGTGATGCCAAGGGTCATGGAGCTTTGTGATGACAAAGGTCATGGAGCATTTTGATGACCAGCGTGTGGTGCACTGTTATGAGTAGGGCAGGGAGCATTTTGATGACAGGGTCATGCAGCAATTTGATGAAAAGTGCAATGGAACATTTTGATGACAGGGGTTATATAACATTGTGATGCCAGGGGTCATAGAGCTTTGGGATGAAAATGGTCATGGAGCATTTTGATGACAGGGGTTATGGAACATTGTGATGTCAGGGTTCATGGAACATTGTGCTGATAAGGGGATGTAGCATTGTGATGACAGGGGTCATGGAACATTGTGATAACAGGGGTGAGGGAGGATTGTGATGACAAGTGATGAAACATTGTGATATCTCATGTGAGAGAGCATTTGGATGAGAAGTGCATGGAGCATTGTGATTACAAGGTTTATGGAGCATAGCGATGACAAGGTTGTGGATCATTGTGATGAAAAGCACATGGCACATTGTGATGACAAGGGTCATGGAGCATTGTTCTGAAAAAGGCATGGAGCATTGTGATGACAAGGGTCACGGAGAATTGTGATGAAAAGTTCATGGAGCATTGTGGTTACAAAGGTTACAGAGCCTTGCGATGACGCAGGCATGGACCGTTGTGATGACAAACGTTATGAAGCACTGTGATGACTGGAGTCACGGAGCATTGTGATGACAAGGGTCATGGAGCATTGTGATGACAAGGGCATGGAACATTGTGATGACAGGGGCATGGAGCCTTGGTCTGACAAGTTTAATAGATTAATGTGATGACACTGGACCTGGTGCATTGTGATGACAAGGGCATGGAGCATTGTGATGACAAGGGCATGGATTATTGTGAAAACAGGTGTAAGGGGGCATTGTGATGACATATGTCATGGTCAATTTCAAAGACAAAGGCATGGAGCATTGTGATGCCAAATGTCATGGTCCATTGCGATGACAGGGGCATGAAGCATTGTGATTACATGGGTCTTGGAGCATTGTGATGAAAAAGGTCATGGAGCATTGTGATGAGAAATCCATGGAGCCTTCTGATGACATGTCATATGGAGCATTCTGATGAAAAGGGGCATGGAGCATTCTGATTACAGGGGTCTTGGAACATTGTGATAACAAGGGCAAGGAGCATTGGTCTAATAAGTTTCATGGATTATTGTGATGAGAGTTGGAATGGCACATTGTGATGACAAGGGCATGGAGCATTGTGATGACCAGGTTATGCAGTATTGTGAAGAGAGGTGTCAGGGAGCATTGTGATGACATATGTAATGGCCCATTGTGATGGAATTGCATGGAGCATTGTGATGCCAAGTGTCATGGAGGATTCTGATGACAAAGGTAATGGAGCATTGTGATGACAATGGCTTGGAGCATTGTGATGATAAGGGTCAGGGAGCATTTTGCTGACAAGTGCACGGAGAATTGTGATGACAAGCGTCATGGAGCATTCTGATGACAAGCTTGTGGAGTATTTTGATGACAATGGCATGGAGCACTGGGATGAAAACGGCATGTGGATTTGTGATGAAAATGGCATGGAGCCTTTTCGTGACACAGTTCAAGGAGCATTCTGACGACAAGTGTCAGGGAGCATTTTGATGACAAGTGTATGGAGAATTGTGATGACAAAGTTCATGGAGCATTGTGATGAAAAGGGCATGGAGTATTGTGATGACAGGCATCATGGAGCGTTGTGAGGACAAGTGTTATTGAACATTTTGATCACAAGGGTTTGGAGCATTGTGATGACAGAGGTCATGGATCATTTTGATTTCAAGGAGCATGGAGCATTTTGATGACAAGGGCCTGAAGCAATGTGATCCCAAGGTTCCTGGAGGATTGTGATGACAATGGTAATGGAGTATTGTGATGACATGCGCATAGAGCATTGTAATGACAAGGTCATGTAGCATTTTGCTGACAAAGGCATGGAGCACTGTGATGACAGATGTCATGGAGCACTGTGATTACAAGCGTCATGGAACATTGGGATGACAAGTGCATGGATCATTGTGATGACAAGGGTCATGGAGCACTGGACTGAAAATGTACATGGAGTATTGTGATGACAGGGGTCATGGAGCATTGTGATGACAAGGTCATGGAGCATTGTTATGACAGGGGCATGGAGCATTGGTCTTACAAGTTTCATAGATTATTGTGATGACAGTGGACATGGTGCATTGTTATGACCAGGACATGGAGCATTGTGATGACAAGGGCATGGAGTATTGTGAAGACAGGTGTCAGGGGGCATTGTGATGAAATATGTCATGGTCCATTGCGATGACAATAGCATGGAGCATAGTGATGCCAAATGCAAGGGAGGATTGTGATGACAAATATAATGGAGCACTGTGATGACTAGGGCTTGGAGCATTATGAAGACAAGGGCCATTGAGAATTTTCATGACAATGTCGTGAACCATTGTGATGACAATGTCCTGGAGCATTGTGATGAGAAAACCATGGAGCCTTGCGATGACAAGTCTCATGGAGCATACTGATGAAAAGGGGCATGGGGCATTCTGATTACAGGGGTCTTAAACATTGTGATAACAAGAGCATGGAGAAATGTGATGACAAGGGCATGGAGCATTCGTCTAATAAGTTTCATGGATTATTGTGATGACAGTTGGAATGGCGCATTATGAAGACAAGAGCATGGAGCATTGTGATGACCAGATCATGCAGTATTGTGAAGAGAGGTGTCAGGGAGCATTGTGATTACATATGTAATGGCCCATTGTGATGACAATGGCTTGGAGCATTGTGATTCCAAGTGTCATGGAGGATTCTAATGGCAAAGGTAATGGAGCATTGTGATGACAATGGCTTGGATCATTGTGATGACAAGGGTCAGGGAGCATTGTGCTGACAAGTGTATGGAGAATTGTGATGACAAGGGTCATGGAGCATTCTGATGACAAGCTTGTGTAGTATTTTGATGACAATGGCATGGAGCTTTGGGATGAAAACAGCATGGGGCTTTGTGATGAAAAAGGCATGGAGCCTTTTCTTCACAGGGTTCAAGGTGCATTCTGACGACAAGTGTCAGGGAGCACTGTGATGACAAGTGTATTGAGAATTGTGATGACAAAGGTCATGGAGCATTGTGATGAGAAGACCATGGATAATTGTGATGATGAGCGTCATGGGGTGTTGTGATGATAAGTGTTTTGCAACATTGTTATCACAAGGGTTTGGAGCATTGTGATGACAGAGGTCATGGAGCATTTTGATTTCACTGTGATGACAATAGCCTGAAGCATTATGATGATGGGCATGGTGCATTGTTATGACAGTGTTCATGGAGCATTGAGATGAAAAGGGGCATGGAGCATTGTGATTACAGGGGTCTTGGAGCATTGTGATGACAAGGGCATGGAGCATTGTGATGAGAAGTGCATGGAACATTCTGATGATATGCATCATGGAGCTTTGTGATGACAAGGGCAAGGAGCATTATGATTACAGTGGTCTTGGAGCACTGTGATGAAAAGGGCATGGATCATTGTGATGAAAAAGGCATGGAGCCTTGTCATGACAGAGTTCATGGAGCATACTGATGACAAGTGTAAGGGAGCATTGTGATGAAAGGAGTATTGAGAATTGTGATGACAAAGGTCATGGAGCCTTGTGATGGGAAGACCATGGATAATAGTGATGATTAGCATCATGGGGTTTTGTGATGATAAGTGTTATGCAACATTGTGATCACCAGGGTTTGGAGCATTGTGATGACAGAGGTCATGGAGCATTTTGATTTCATTGTGATGACAATAGCCTGAAGCATTATGATGATGGGCATGGTTCATTGTGATGACAGGGTTCATGGAGCATTGTGATGAAAAGGGGCATGGAGCATTGTGATTACAGGGGTTTGGAGCATTGTGATTAGAAGGGTCATGGAGCCTTGTGATGACAGGGGTCATGGAGCATTGTGATGACCAGGGAATGGAGCATGGTGATGACAAGGTCTTGGAGCATTGTGATGAGATGACCATGGAGACTTGTGATGACAAGTCTCATGGAGCATTCTGATGAAAAGGGGCATGGAGCATTGTGATTACGAGGGTATGGAGCATTGTGATGACAAGGGCATGGAGCATTGTGAGGAGAAGGCCATGAAACATTCTAATGACATGTGTCATGGAGCTTTGTGATGACAAGGACATGGAGCATTGTGATTACATGGCTCTTGGAGCATTGTGATGACAATGGTCATGGAGCCTTGTGATCACAAGGCCGTGGAACATTGTGATGGCAGGGGTCATGGAGCATTGTTGATAGAGGTAATGGAGTATTGTGATGAGAAGGGCATTGAGCATTGGTCTGAAATGTTTCATGGATTATTGTGATGAGAGTGGGCATGGAGCATTGTGATGACAAGGGCACGGTACACTGTGATACATGGGTCATGGAGGATTGTAATGACAAGGACATGGAGCATTATGATGAGAAGGGCATCGAGCATTGTGATGACAAGTGTCATGGAGATTTGTGATGACAAGGACATGGAGCAATGTGAAGAGAGGTTTCATGGAGCATTGTGATGACAATGACATGGAGCATTGTGATGCCAAGGGTCATGGAGCTTTGTGATGACAAAGGTCATGGAGCATTTTGATTTCACTGTGATGACAATAGACTGAAGCATTATGATGATGGGCATGGTGCATTGTTATGACAGTGTTCATGGAGCATTGAGATGAAAAGGGGCATGGAGCATTGTGATTACAGGGGTCTTGGAGCATTGTGATGACAAGGGCATGGAGCATTGTGATGAGAAGTGCATGGAACATTCTGATGATATGCATCATGGAGCTTTGTGATGACAAGGGCAAGGAGCATTATGATTACAGTGGTCTTGGAGAACTGTGATGAAAAGGGCATGGATCATTGTGATGAAAAAGGCATGGAGCCTTGTCATGACAGAGTTCATGGAGCATACTGACGACAAGTGTCAGGGAGCATTGTGATGACAAGAGAATGGAGCATGGTGATGACAATGTCTTGGAGCATTGTGATGAGTTGACCATGGAGACTTGTGATGACAAATATCATGGAGCCTTCTGATGAAAAGGGACATGGAGCATTGTGATTACGAGTGTCTTGGAGCTTTGTGATGACAAGGGCATGGAACATTGTGAGGAGATGGCCATGGAACATTCTGATGACATGTGTCATGGAGCTTTGTGATGACAAGGGCATGGAGCATTGTGATTACATGGGTCTTGGAGCATTGTGATGACAATGGTCATGGAGCCTTGTGATCACAAGGCCGTGGAACATTGTGATGGCAGGGGGCATGGAGCACTGTTGATAGAGGTAATGGAGCATTGTGATGAGAAGGGCATTGATCATTGCTCTGAAATGTTTCATGGATTATTGTAATGAGAGTGGGCATGGAGCATTGTGAGGACAAGGGCACAGTACACTGTGATAAATGAGTCATGGAGGATTGTAATGACAAGGACATGGAGCATTATGATGAGAAGGGCATCGAGCATTGTGATGACAAGTGTCATGGAGATTTGTGATGACAAGGGCATGGAGCAATGTGAAGAGAGGTTTCATGGAGCATTGTGATGACAATGACATGGAGCATTGTGATGCCAAGGGTCATGGAGCTTTGTGATGACAAAGGTCATGGAGCATTTTGATGACCAGCGTGTGGTGATTGTTATGAGTAGGGCAGGGAGCATTTTGATGACAGGGTCATGCAGCAATTTGATGAAAAGTGCAATGGAACATTTTGATGACAGTGGTTATAGAACACTGTGATTCCAGGGGTCATGGAGCTTTGGGATGAAAAGGGTCATGGAGCATTTTGATGACAGTGGTTATGGAACATTGTGATGTCAGGGGTCATGGAACATTGTGCTGATAAGGGGATGTAGCATTGTGATAACAGGGGTCATGGAACATTGTGATAACAGGGTTGAGGGAGGAATGTGATGACTAGTGATGTAACATTGTGATATCTCATGTGAGAGAGCATTTGGATGAGAAGTGCATGGAGCATTGTGATTGCAGGGGTCTTGGAGCATTGCGATGAAAAGGCATGGATCATTGTGATGATAAAGGCATGGAGCCTTGTCATGACAGGGTTCATGGAGCATACTGACGACAAGTGTCAGGGAGCATTGTGATGAAAAGTGTATTGAGCATCGTGATGACAAAGATCATGGAGCATTGTGATGATAAGACCATGGATAATTGTGATGATGAGCGTCATGGGGTGCTGTGATGATAAGTTTTATGGAACATTGTGATCACAAGGGTTTGTAGCATTATGATGTCAGAGGTCATGGAGAATATTAATTTCATTGTGATGACAATAGACTGAAGTATTATGATGATGGGCATCGTGCACTGTGATGACAGTGTTCAGGGAGCATTGAGATGAAAAGGGGCATGGAGCATTGTGATGACCATGGTCATGGAGCATTGTGCTGAGAAAGGCATAGAGCATTGTGATGACAAGGGTCAAAGAGCATTGTGATGAAAATTTCATGGAGCATTGGGGTTAAAAAGGTCACAGAGACTGTTGATGGTGAGGGCATGGACCACTGTGATGACAAAGTTCATGAAGCATTGTGATGACTGGAGTAACGGAGCATTGTGATGACAGGGGTCATGGAGCATTGTGATAACAAGGGCATGGAGCATTGTGATGACAAGGGCATGGAACATTGGTCTAATAACTTTCATGGTTTGTTGCGATGACAGTTGGAATGGCCTATTGTGATGACAAGGGCATGGAGCATTGTGAAGACCAGGTCATGCAGTATTGTGAAGATAAGTGTCAGGGAGCATTGTGATGACATATGTAATGGCCCATTGTGATGACAATGGCATGTAGCACTGTGATGCCAAGTGTCATGGAGGATTCTGATGAGAAAGGTAATGGAGCATTGTGATGACAAGGGTCCGGGAGCATTCTGATGACAAGCTTGTGGAGTATTTTGATGACAATGGTATGGAACATTGTGATGAAAATGGCATGGGGCATTGTGATGAAAAAAGCATGGAGCCTTTTCGTGATGGGTTTCAAGGAGCATTCTGATGACAAGTGTCAGGGAGCATTGTGATCACAAGTGTATTGAGAATTGTGATGACAAAGGTCATGGAGCATTGTGATGAAAAGGGCATGGAGTATTGTGATGACAGGCATCATGGAGCGTTGTGATGACAAGTGTTATGGAACAATGTGATCACAAGGTTTTGGAGCATTGTGATGACAGAGGTCATGGATCATTTTGATTTCAAGGAGCATGGAGCATTGTGATGACAAGGGCATGAAGCAATGTGATCCCAAGGTTGATGGAGGATTGTGATGACAATGGAAATGGAGTATTGTGATGACAAGCGCATAGAGGATTGTAACGACAAGGTCATTTAGCATTTTGCTGACAAAGACATGGAGCATTGTGATGACAATGGCATGGAGCATTGTGATGCCAAGTGTCATGGAGGATTCTGATGACAATGGTAATGGAGCATTGTGATGACAATGGCTTGGAGCATTGTGATGACAAGGGTCAGGGAGCATTGTGCTGACAAGTGCATGGAGAATTGTGATGACAAGGGTCATGGAGCATTCTGATAACAAGCCTGTGGTGTATTTTGATGACAATGGCATGCAGCATTGGGATGAAAACGGTATGTGGCTTTGTGATGAAAAAGACATGGAGCCTTTTTGTGACAGGGTTCAAGGAGAATTCTGACGACAAGTGTCAGCGAGCATTGTGATGACAAGTTTATTGAGAATTTTGATGACAAAGGTCATGGAGCCTTGTGATGAGACGACCATGGATCATTGTGATGATGAGCGTCATGGGGTGTTGTGATGATAAGAGTTATGCAACATGGTGATCACCAGGATTTTGAGCATTGTGATGACAGAGGTCATGGAGCATTTTGATTTGATTGTGATGACAATTGCCTGAAGCATTATGATGATGGGCATTGTTCATTGTGCTGACAGGGTTCATAGGAGCATTGAGATGAAAAGGGGCATGGAGCATTGTGATTACAGGGGACTTAGTGCTTTGTGATGACAAGAGCAGGGAGCATTGTGATGAGAAGTCCATGGAACATTCTGATGACATGCGTCATGGAGCTTTGGATGGCAAGGGCATGGAGCATTGTGATTACAGGGGTCTTGGAGCATTGTGATGAAAAGGCATGGATCATTGTGATGAAAAAGGCATGGAACCTTGTCATGACAGGGTTCATGGAGCATATTGACGACAAGTGTCAGGGAGCCCTGTGATGAAAAGTGTATTGAGAAATGTGATGACAAAGGTCATGGAGAATTGTGATGAAAAGTGTATGGAATATTGTGATGACAGGCATCTTGGAGCGTTGTGAGGACAAGTGTTATGGAACATTGTGATCACAAGGGTTTGGAGCATTGTGATGACAGAGGTCATGGATCATTTTGATTTCAAGGCGCATGGAGCATTGTGATGACAAGGGCATGAAGCAATGTGATCCCAAGGTTGATGGAGGATTGTGATGACAATGGAAATGGAGTATTGTGATGACAAGCGCATAGAGGATTGTAATGACAAGGTCATTTAGCATTTTGCTGACAAAGACATGGAGCATTGTGATGACAATGGCATGGAGCATTGTGATGCCAAGTGTCATGGGGGATTCTGATGACAATGGTAATGGAGCATTGTGATGACAATGGCTTGGAGCATTGTGATGACAAGGGTCAGGGAGCATTGTGCTGACAAGTGCATGGAGAATTGTGATGACAAGGGTCATGGAGCATTCTGATAACAAGCCTGTGGTGTATTTTGATGACAATGGCATGCAGCATTGGGATGAAAACGGTATGTGGCTTTGTGATGAAAAAGACATGGAGCCTTTTTGTGACAGGGTTCAAGGAGCATTCTGACGACAAGTGTCAGCGAGCATTGTGATGACAAGTTTATTGAGAATTTTGATGACAAAGGTCATGGAGCCTTGTGATGAGACGACCATGGATCATTGTGATGATGAGCGTCATGGGGTGTTGTGATGATAAGAGTTATGCAACATGGTGATCACCAGGATTTTGAGCATTGTGATGACAGAGGTCATGGAGCATTTTGATTTGATTGTGATGACAATTGCCTGAAGCATTATGATGATGGGCATTGTTCATTGTGCTGACAGGGTTCATAGGAGCATTGAGATGAAAAGGGGCATGGAGCATTGTGATTACAGGGGACTTAGTGCTTTGTGATGACAAGAGCAGGGAGCATTGTGATGAGAAGTCCATGGAACATTCTGATGACATGCGTCATGGAGCTTTGGATGGCAAGGGCATGGAGCATTGTGATTACAGGGGTCTTGGAGCATTGTGATGAAAAGGCATGGATCATTGTGATGAAAAAGGCATGGAGCCTTGTCATGACAGGGTTCATGGAGCATATTGACGACAAGTGTCAGGGAGCCCTGTGATGAAAAGTGTATTGAGAAATGTGATGACAAAGGTCATGGAGAATTGTGATGAAAAGTGTATGGAATATTGTGATGACAGGCATCTTGGAGCGTTGTGAGGACAAGTGTTATGGAACATTGTGATCACAAGTGTTTGGAGCATTGTGATGACAGAGGTCATGGATCATTTTGATTTTAAGGAGCATGTAGCATTGTGATGACAAGGGCATGAAGCAATGTGATCCCAAGGTTCATGGAGGATTGTGATGACAATGGTAATCGAGTATTGTGATGACAATCGCATAGAGCATTGTAATGACAAGGTCATGTAGCATTTTGCTGACAAAGGCATGGAGCATTGTGATGACAGGTGTCATGGAGCACTGTGATGACAAGCGTCACGGAGCACTGAGAATACAGGGGTCATGGAACATTGGGATGACAAGGGCATGGATCATTGTGATGACAAGGGTCATGGAGCATTGGGCTGAAAATGTTCATGGAGTATTGTGATGACAGGTGTCATGGAGCATTGTGATTACAGGGGTCTTGGAGCATTGTGATGACAAGAGTCCCGGATCATTGTGTTGTCAGGTGTCATGGAGTGTTGTGATGAGAGTGGTCATGGAGCATTGTGATGATATTGGTCATGGAGCATTGTGATGAGAAGGTCATGGAGCATTGGGCTGAAAATGTTCATGGAGTATTGTGATGACAGGAGTCATGGAGCATTGTGATGACAAGGGAATGGAGCATGGTGATGACAAGGTCTTGGAGCATTGTGATCAGGTGACCATGGAGACTTGTGATGACAAATATCATGGAGCCTTCTGATGAAAAGGGGCATGGAGCATTGTGATTACGAGTGTCTTGGAGCATTGTGATGACAAGGGCATGGAGCATTGTGAGGAGAAGGTCATGGAACATTCTGATGACATGCGTCATGGAGCTCTGTGATGACAAGGGCATGGAGCATTGTGATTACATGGGTCTTGGAGCATTGTGATGACAATGGTCATTTAGTCTTGTGATCACAAGGCCGTGGAATATTGTGATGGCAGGGGTCATGGAGCATTGTTGACAGTGGTAATGGAGCATTGTGATGAGAAGTGCATTGAGCATTGGTCTGAAATGTTTCATGGATTATTGTGATGACAGTGGGCATGGCGCATTTTGATGACAAGGGCTCGGTACACTATGATACATGGGTGATGGAGGTTTGTAATGACAAGGACATGGAGCATTGTGATGAGAAGGGCATCGAGCATTGTGATGACAAGTGTCATGGAGCTTTGTGATGACAAGTGCATGGAGCAATGTGATGAGAGGGTTCATGGAGCATTGTGATGTCCAAGGCATGGAGCATTGTGATGCCAAGGGTCATGGAGCTTAGTGATGACCATGGTCATGGAGCATTTTGATGACAAGTGTGTGGTGCATTGTGATGAGAAGGGCAGGGAGCATTTTGATGACAGGGTCATGCAGCAATTTGATGAAAAGTGCAATGGAACATTTTTATGACAGTGGTTATAGAACACTGTGATTCCAGGGGTCATGGAGCTTTGGGATGAAAGGGTCATGGAGCATTTTGATGACAGTGGTTATGGAACATTGTGATGTCAGGGGTCATGGAACATTGTGCTGATAAGGGGATGTAGCATTGTCATAACAGGGGTCATGGAACATTGTGATAACAGGGTTGAGGGAGGAATGTGATGACTAGTGATGGAACATTGTGATATCTCATGTGAGAGAGCATTTGGAT
Source organism: Mesoplodon densirostris (assembly GCF_025265405.1). Lineage (NCBI taxonomy): Eukaryota > Metazoa > Chordata > Mammalia > Artiodactyla > Ziphiidae > Mesoplodon > Mesoplodon densirostris. The sequence continues at coordinate 126,533,247 of NC_082661.1, forward strand.
GAGAAGTGCATGGAGCATTGTGATTGCAGCGGTCTTGGATCATTGCGATGAAAAGGCATGGATCATTGTGATGATAAAGGCATGGAGCCTTGTCATGACAGGGTTCATAGAGCATACTGACGACAAGTGTCAGGGAGCATTGTGATGAAAAGTGTATTGAGCATCGTGATGACAAAGATCATGGAGCATTGTGATGATAAGACCATGGATAATTGTGATGATGAGCGTCATGGGGTGCTGTGATGATAAGTTTTATGGAACATTGTGATCACAAGGGTTTGTAGCATTATGATGTCAGAGGTCATGGAGAATATTAATTTCATTGTGATGACAATAGACTGAAGTATTATGATGATGGGCATCGTGCACTGTGATTACAGGGTTCAGGGAGCATTGAGATGAAAAGGGGCATGGAGCATTGTGATGACCAGGGTCATGGAGCATTGTGCTGAGAAAGGCATAGAGCATTGTGATGACAAGGGTCAAAGAGCATTGTGATGAAAAGTTCATGGAGCATTGGGGTTAAAAAGGTCACAGAGACTGTTGATGGTGAGGGCATGGACCACTGTGATGACAAAGTTCATGAAGCATTGTGATGACTGGAGTAACGGAGCATTGTGATGACAGGGGTCATGGAGCATTGTGATAACAAGGGCATGGAGCATTGTGATGACAAGGGCATGGAACATTGGTCTAATAACTTTCATGGTTTGTTGCGATGACAGTTGGAATGGCCTATTGTGATGACAAGGGCATGGAGCATTGTGAAGACCAGGTCATGCAGTATTGTGAAGATAAGTGTCAGGGAGCATTGTGATGACATATGTAATGGCCCATTGTGATGACAATGGCATGTAGCACTGTGATGCCAAGTGTCATGGAGGATTCTGATGAGAAAGGTAATGGAGCATTGTGATGACAAGGGTCCGGGAGCATTCTGATGACAAGCTTGTGGAGTATTTTGATGACAATGTTATGGAACATTGTGATGAAAATGGCATGGGGCATTGTGATGAAAAAAGCATGGAGCCTTTTCGTGATGGGTTTCAAGGAGCATTCTGATGACAAGTGTCAGGGAGCATTGTGATCACAAGTGTATTGAGAATTGTGATGACAAAGGTCATGGAGCATTGTGATGAAAAGGGCATGGAGCATTGTGATGACAAGGGCATGAAGCAATGTGATCCCAAGGTTGATGGAGGATTGTGATGACAATGGAAATGGAGTATTGTGATGACAAGCGCATAGAGGATTGTAACGACAAGGTCATTTAGCATTTTGCTGACAAAGACATGGAGCATTGTGATGACAATGGCATGGAGCATTGTGATGCCAAGTGTCATGGAGGATTCTGATGACAATGGTAATGGAGCATTGTGATGACAATGGCTTGGAGCATTGTGATGACAAGGGTCAGGGAGCATTGTGCTGACAAGTGCATGGAGAATTGTGATGACAAGGGTCATGGAGCATTCTGATAACAAGCCTGTGGTGTATTTTGATGACAATGGCATGCAGCATTGGGATGAAAACGGTATGTGGCTTTGTGATGAAAAAGACATGGAGCCTTTTTGTGACAGGGTTCAAGGAGCATTCTGACGACAAGTGTCAGCGAGCATTGTGATGACAAGTTTATTGAGAATTTTGATGACAAAGGTCATGGAGCCTTGTGATGAGACGACCATGGATCATTGTGATGATGAGCGTCATGGGGTGTTGTGATGATAAGAGTTATGCAACATGGTGATCACCAGGATTTTGAGCATTGTGATGACAGAGGTCATGGAGCATTTTGATTTGATTGTGATGACAATTGCCTGAAGCATTATGATGATGGGCATTGTTCATTGTGCTGACAGGGTTCATAGGAGCATTGAGATGAAAAGGGGCATGGAGCATTGTGATTACAGGGGACTTAGTGCTTTGTGATGACAAGAGCAGGGAGCATTGTGATGAGAAGTCCATGGAACATTCTGATGACATGCGTCATGGAGCTTTGGATGGCAAGGGCATGGAGCATTGTGATTACAGGGGTCTTGGAGCATTGTGATGAAAAGGCATGGATCATTGTGATGAAAAAGGCATGGAGCCTTGTCATGACAGGGTTCATGGAGCATATTGACGACAAGTGTCAGGGAGCCCTGTGATGAAAAGTGTATTGAGAAATGTGATGACAAAGGTCATGGAGAATTGTGATGAAAAGTGTATGGAATATTGTGATGACAGGCATCTTGGAGCGTTGTGAGGACAAGTGTTATGGAACATTGTGATCACAAGGGTTTGGAGCATTGTGATGACAGAGGTCATGGATCATTTTGATTTCAAGGAGCATGGAGCATTGTGATGACAAGGGCATGAAGCAATGTGATCCCAAGGTTGATGGAGGATTGTGATGACAATGGAAATGGAGTATTGTGATGACAAGCGCATAGAGGATTGTAATGACAAGGTCATTTAGCATTTTGCTGACAAAGACATGGAGCATTGTGATGACAATGGCATGGAGCATTGTGATGCCAAGTGTCATGGGGGATTCTGATGACAATGGTAATGGAGCATTGTGATGACAATGGCTTGGAGCATTGTGATGACAAGGGTCAGGGAGCATTGTGCTGACAAGTGCATGGAGAATTGTGATGACAAGGGTCATGGAGCATTCTGATAACAAGCCTGTGGTGTATTTTGATGACAATGGCATGCAGCATTGGGATGAAAACGGTATGTGGCTTTGTGATGAAAAAGACATGGAGCCTTTTTGTGACAGGGTTCAAGGAGCATTCTGACGACAAGTGTCAGCGAGCATTGTGATGACAAGTTTATTGAGAATTTTGATGACAAAGGTCATGGAGCCTTGTGATGAGACGACCATGGATCATTGTGATGATGAGCGTCATGGGGTGTTGTGATGATAAGAGTTATGCAACATGGTGATCACCAGGATTTTGAGCATTGTGATGACAGAGGTCATGGAGCATTTTGATTTGATTGTGATGACAATTGCCTGAAGCATTATGATGATGGGCATTGTTCATTGTGCTGACAGGGTTCATAGGAGCATTGAGATGAAAAGGGGCATGGAGCATTGTGATTACAGGGGACTTAGTGCTTTGTGATGACAAGAGCAGGGAGCATTGTGATGAGAAGTCCATGGAACATTCTGATGACATGCGTCATGGAGCTTTGGATGGCAAGGGCATGGAGCATTGTGATTACAGGGGTCTTGGAGCATTGTGATGAAAAGGCATGGATCATTGTGATGAAAAAGGCATGGAGCCTTGTCATGACAGGGTTCATGGAGCATATTGACGACAAGTGTCAGGGAGCCCTGTGATGAAAAGTGTATTGAGAAATGTGATGACAAAGGTCATGGAGAATTGTGATGAAAAGTGTATGGAATATTGTGATGACAGGCATCTTGGAGCGTTGTGAGGACAAGTGTTATGGAACATTGTGATCACAAGGGTTTGGAGCATTGTGATGACAGAGGTCATGGATCATTTTGATTTTAAGGAGCATGTAGCATTGTGATGACAAGGGCATGAAGCAATGTGATCCCAAGGTTCATGGAGGATTGTGATGACAATGGTAATCGAGTATTGTGATGACAATCGCATAGAGCATTGTAATGACAAGGTCATGTAGCATTTTGCTGACAAAGGCATGGAGCATTGTGATGACAGGTGTCATGGAGCACTGTGATGACAAGCGTCACGGAGCACTGAGAATACAGGGGTCATGGAACATTGGGATGACAAGGGCATGGATCATTGTGATGACAAGGGTCATGGAGCATTGGGCTGAAAATGTTCATGGAGTATTGTGATGACAGGTGTCATGGAGCATTGTGATTACAGGGGTCTTGGAGCATTGTGATGACAAGAGTCCCGGATCATTGTGTTGTCAGGTGTCATGGAGTGTTGTGATGAGAGTGGTCATGGAGCATTGTGATGATATTGGTCATGGAGCATTGTGATGAGAAGGTCATGGAGCATTGGGCTGAAAATGTTCATGGAGTATTGTGATGACAGGAGTCATGGAGCATTGTGATGACAAGGGAATGGAGCATGGTGATGACAAGGTCTTGGAGCATTGTGATCAGGTGACCATGGAGACTTGTGATGACAAATATCATGGAGCCTTCTGATGAAAAGGGGCATGGAGCATTGTGATTACGAGTGTCTTGGAGCATTGTGATGACAAGGGCATGGAGCATTGTGAGGAGAAGGTCATGGAACATTCTGATGACATGCGTCATGGAGCTCTGTGATGACAAGGGCATGGAGCATTGTGATTACATGGGTCTAGGAGCATTGTGATGACAATGGTCATTTAGTCTTGTGATCACAAGGCCGTGGAATATTGTGATGGCAGGGGTCATGGAGCATTGTTGACAGTGGTAATGGAGCATTGTGATGAGAAGTGCATTGAGCATTGGTCTGAAATGTTTCATGGATTATTGTGATGACAGTGGGCATGGCGCATTTTGATGACAAGGGCTCGGTACACTATGATACATGGGTGATGGAGGTTTGTAATGACAAGGACATGGAGCATTGTGATGAGAAGGGCATCGAGCATTGTGATGACAAGTGTCATGGAGCTTTGTGATGACAAGTGCATGGAGCAATGTGATGAGAGGGTTCATGGAGCATTGTGATGTCCAAGGCATGGAGCATTGTGATGCCAAGGGTCATGGAGCTTAGTGATGACCATGGTCATGGAGCATTTTGATGACAAGTGTGTGGTGCATTGTGATGAGAAGGGCAGGGAGCATTTTGATGACAGGGTCATGCAGCAATTTGATGAAAAGTGCAATGGAACATTTTTATGACAGTGGTTATAGAACACTGTGATTCCAGGGGTCATGGAGCTTTGGGATGAAAGGGTCATGGAGCATTTTGATGACAGTGGTTATGGAACATTGTGATGTCAGGGGTCATGGAACATTGTGCTGATAAGGGGATGTAGCATTGTCATAACAGGGGTCATGGAACATTGTGATAACAGGGTTGAGGGAGGAATGTGATGACTAGTGATGGAACATTGTGATATCTCATGTGAGAGAGCATTTGGATGAGAAGTGCATGGAGCATTGTGATTGCAGGGGTCTTGGATCATTGCGATGAAAAGGCATGGATCATTGTGATGATAAAGGCATGGAGCCTTGTCATGACAGGGTTCATGGAGCATACTGACGACAAGTGTCAGGGAGCATTGTGATGAAAAGTGTATTGAGCATCGTGATGACAAAGATCATGGAGCATTGTGATGATAAGACCATGGATAATTGTGATGATGAGCGTCATGGGGTGCTGTGATGATAAGTTTTATGGAACATTGTGATCACAAGGGTTTGTAGCATTATGATGTCAGAGGTCATGGAGAATATTAATTTCATTGTGATGACAATAGACTGAAGTATTATGATGATGGGCATCGTGCACTGTGATTACAGGGTTCAGGGAGCATTGAGATGAAAAGGGGCATGGAGCATTGTGATGACCAGGGTCATGGAGCATTGTGCTGAGAAAGGCATAGAGCATTGTGATGACAAGGGTCAAAGAGCATTGTGATGAAAAGTTCATGGAGCATTGGGGTTAAAAAGGTCACAGAGACTGTTGATGGTGAGGGCATGGACCACTGTGATGACAAAGTTCATGAAGCATTGTGATGACTGGAGTAACGGAGCATTGTGATGACAGGGGTCATGGAGCATTGTGATAACAAGGGCATGGAGCATTGTGATGACAAGGGCATGGAACATTGGTCTAATCACTTTCATGGTTTGTTGCGATGACAGTTGGAATGGCCTATTGTGATGACAAGGGCATGGAGCATTGTGATGACCAGGTCATGCAGTACTGTGAAGATAAGTGTCAGGGAGCATTGTGATGACATATGTAATGGCCCATTGTGATGACAATGGCATGTAGCACTGTGATGCCAAGTGTCATGGAGGATTCTGATGAGAAAGGTAATGGAGCATTGTGATGACAAGGGTCCGGGAGCATTCTGATGACAAGCTTGTGGAGTATTTTGATGACAATGGTATGGAACATTGTGATGAAAATGGCATGGGGCATTGTGATGAAAAAAGCATGGAGCCTTTTCGTGATGGGTTTCAAGGAGCATTCTGATGACAAGTGTCAGGGAGCATTGTGATCACAAGTGTATTGAGAATTGTGATGACAAAGGTCATGGAGCATTGTGATGAAAAGGGCATGGAGTATTGTGATGACAGGCATCATGGAGCGTTGTGATGACAAGTGTTATGGAACAATGTGATCACAAGGTTTTGGAGCATTGTGATGACAGAGGTCATGGATCATTTTGATTTCAAGGAGCATGGAGCATTGTGATGACAAGGGCATGAAGCAATGTGATCCCAAGGTTGATGGAGGATTGTGATGACAATGGAAATGGAGTATTGTGATGACAAGCGCATAGAGGATTGTAACGACAAGGTCATTTAGCATTTTGCTGACAAAGACATGGAGCATTGTGATGACAATGGCATGGAGCATTGTGATGCCAAGTGTCATGGAGGATTCTGATGACAATGGTAATGGAGCATTGTGATGACAATGGCTTGGAGCATTGTGATGACAAGGGTCAGGGAGCATTGTGCTGACAAGTGCATGGAGAATTGTGATGACAAGGGTCATGGAGCATTCTGATAACAAGCCTGTGGTGTATTTTGATGACAATGGCATGCAGCATTGGGATGAAAACGGTATGTGGCTTTGTGATGAAAAAGACATGGAGCCTTTTTGTGACAGGGTTCAAGGAGCATTCTGACGACAAGTGTCAGCGAGCATTGTGATGACAAGTTTATTGAGAATTTTGATGACAAAGGTCATGGAGCCTTGTGATGAGACGACCATGGATCATTGTGATGATGAGCGTCATGGGGTGTTGTGATGATAAGAGTTATGCAACATGGTGATCACCAGGATTTTGAGCATTGTGATGACAGAGGTCATGGAGCATTTTGATTTGATTGTGATGACAATTGCCTGAAGCATTATGATGATGGGCATTGTTCATTGTGCTGACAGGGTTCATAGGAGCATTGAGATGAAAAGGGGCATGGAGCATTGTGATTACAGGGGACTTAGTGCTTTGTGATGACAAGAGCAGGGAGCATTGTGATGAGAAGTCCATGGAACATTCTGATGACATGCGTCATGGAGCTTTGGATGGCAAGGGCATGGAGCATTGTGATTACAGGGGTCTTGGAGCATTGTGATGAAAAGGCATGGATCATTGTGATGAAAAAGGCATGGAGCCTTGTCATGACAGGGTTCATGGAGCATATTGACGACAAGTGTCAGGGAGCCCTGTGATGAAAAGTGTATTGAGAAATGTGATGACAAAGGTCATGGAGAATTGTGATGAAAAGTGTATGGAATATTGTGATGACAGGCATCTTGGAGCGTTGTGAGGACAAGTGTTATGGAACATTGTGATCACAAGGGTTTGGAGCATTGTGATGACAGAGGTCATGGATCATTTTGATTTTAAGGAGCATGTAGCATTGTGATGACAAGGGCATGAAGCAATGTGATCCCAAGGTTCATGGAGGATTGTGATGACAATGGTAATCGAGTATTGTGATGACAATCGCATAGAGCATTGTAATGACAAGGTCATGTAGCATTTTGCTGACAAAGGCATGGAGCATTGTGATGACAGGTGTCATGGAGCACTGTGATGACAAGCGTCACGGAGCACTGAGAATACAGGGGTCATGGAACATTGGGATGACAAGGGCATGGATCATTGTGATGACAAGGGTCATGGAGCATTGGGCTGAAAATGTTCATGGAGTATTGTGATGACAGGTGTCATGGAGCATTGTGATTACAGGGGTCTTGGAGCATTGTGATGACAAGAGTCCCGGATCATTGTGTTGTCAGGTGTCATGGAGTGTTGTGATGAGAGTGGTCATGGAGCATTGTGATGATATTGGTCATGGAGCATTGTGATGAGAAGGTCATGGAGCATTGGGCTGAAAATGTTCATGGAGTATTGTGATGACAGGAGTCATGGAGCATTGTGATGACAAGGGAATGGAGCATGGTGATGACAAGGTCTTGGAGCATTGTGATCAGGTGACCATGGAGACTTGTGATGACAAATATCATGGAGCCTTCTGATGAAAAGGGGCATGGAGCATTGTGATTACGAGTGTCTTGGAGCATTGTGATGACAAGGGCATGGAGCATTGTGAGGAGAAGGTCATGGAACATTCTGATGACATGCGTCATGGAGCTCTGTGATGACAAGGGCATGGAGCATTGTGATTACATGGGTCTAGGAGCATTGTGATGACAATGGTCATTTAGTCTTGTGATCACAAGGCCGTGGAATATTGTGATGGCAGGGGTCATGGAGCATTGTTGACAGTGGTAATGGAGCATTGTGATGAGAAGTGCATTGAGCATTGGTCTGAAATGTTTCATGGATTATTGTGATGACAGTGGGCATGGCGCATTTTGATGACAAGGGCTCGGTACACTATGATACATGGGTGATGGAGGTTTGTAAAGACAAGGACATGGAGCATTGTGATGAGAAGGGCATCGAGCATTGTGATGACAAGTGTCATGGAGCTTTGTGATGACAAGTGCATGGAGCAATGTGATGAGAGGGTTCATGGAGCATTGTGATGTCCAAGGCATGGAGCATTGTGATGCCAAGGGTCATGGAGCTTAGTGATGACCATGGTCATGGAGCATTTTGATGACAAGTGTGTGGTGCATTGTGATGAGAAGGGCAGGGAGCATTTTGATGACAGGGTCATGCAGCAATTTGATGAAAAGTGCAATGGAACATTTTTATGACAGTGGTTATAGAACACTGTGATTCCAGGGGTCATGGAGCTTTGGGATGAAAGGGTCATGGAGCATTTTGATGACAGTGGTTATGGAACATTGTGATGTCAGGGGTCATGGAACATTGTGCTGATAAGGGGATGTAGCATTGTCATAACAGGGGTCATGGAACATTGTGATAACAGGGTTGAGGGAGGAATGTGATGACTAGTGATGGAACATTGTGATATCTCATGTGAGAGAGCATTTGGATGAGAAGTGCATGGAGCATTGTGATTGCAGGGGTCTTGGATCATTGCGATGAAAAGGCATGGATCATTGTGATGATAAAGGCATGGAGCCTTGTCATGACAGGGTTCATGGAGCATACTGACGACAAGTGTCAGGGAGCATTGTGATGAAAAGTGTATTGAGCATCGTGATGACAAAGATCATGGAGCATTGTGATGATAAGACCATGGATAATTGTGATGATGAGCGTCATGGGGTGCTGTGATGATAAGTTTTATGGAACATTGTGATCACAAGGGTTTGTAGCATTATGATGTCAGAGGTCATGGAGAATATTAATTTCATTGTGATGACAATAGACTGAAGTATTATGATGATGGGCATCGTGCACTGTGATTACAGGGTTCAGGGAGCATTGAGATGAAAAGGGGCATGGAGCATTGTGATGACCAGGGTCATGGAGCATTGTGCTGAGAAAGGCATAGAGCATTGTGATGACAAGGGTCAAAGAGCATTGTGATGAAAAGTTCATGGAGCATTGGGGTTAAAAAGGTCACAGAGACTGTTGATGGTGAGGGCATGGACCACTGTGATGACAAAGTTCATGAAGCATTGTGATGACTGGAGTAACGGAGCATTGTGATGACAGGGGTCATGGAGCATTGTGATAACAAGGGCATGGAGCATTGTGATGACAAGGGCATGGAACATTGGTCTAATCACTTTCATGGTTTGTTGCGATGACAGTTGGAATGGCCTATTGTGATGACAAGGGCATGGAGCATTGTGATGACCAGGTCATGCAGTACTGTGAAGATAAGTGTCAGGGAGCATTGTGATGACATATGTAATGGCCCATTGTGATGACAATGGCATGTAGCACTGTGATGCCAAGTGTCATGGAGGATTCTGATGAGAAAGGTAATGGAGCATTGTGATGACAAGGGTCCGGGAGCATTCTGATGACAAGCTTGTGGAGTATTTTGATGACAATGGTATGGAACATTGTGATGAAAATGGCATGGGGCATTGTGATGAAAAAAGCATGGAGCCTTTTCGTGATGGGTTTCAAGGAGCATTCTGATGACAAGTGTCAGGGAGCATTGTGATCACAAGTGTATTGAGAATTGTGATGACAAAGGTCATGGAGCATTGTGATGAAAAGGGCATGGAGTATTGTGATGACAGGCATCATGGAGCGTTGTGATGACAAGTGTTATGGAACAATGTGATCACAAGGTTTTGGAGCATTGTGATGACAGAGGTCATGGATCATTTTGATTTCAAGGAGCATGGAGCATTGTGATGACAAGGGCATGAAGCAATGTGATCCCAAGGTTGATGGAGGATTGTGATGACAATGGAAATGGAGTATTGTGATGACAAGCGCATAGAGGATTGTAACGACAAGGTCATTTAGCATTTTGCTGACAAAGACATGGAGCATTGTGATGACAATGGCATGGAGCATTGTGATGCCAAGTGTCATGGAGGATTCTGATGACAATGGTAATGGAGCATTGTGATGACAATGGCTTGGAGCATTGTGATGACAAGGGTCAGGGAGCATTGTGCTGACAAGTGCATGGAGAATTGTGATGACAAGGGTCATGGAGCATTCTGATAACAAGCCTGTGGTGTATTTTGATGACAATGGCATGCAGCATTGGGATGAAAACGGTATGTGGCTTTGTGATGAAAAAGACATGGAGCCTTTTTGTGACAGGGTTCAAGGAGCATTCTGACGACAAGTGTCAGCGAGCATTGTGATGACAAGTTTATTGAGAATTTTGATGACAAAGGTCATGGAGCCTTGTGATGAGACGACCATGGATCATTGTGATGATGAGCGTCATGGGGTGTTGTGATGATAAGAGTTATGCAACATGGTGATCACCAGGATTTTGAGCATTGTGATGACAGAGGTCATGGAGCATTTTGATTTGATTGTGATGACAATTGCCTGAAGCATTATGATGATGGGCATTGTTCATTGTGCTGACAGGGTTCATAGGAGCATTGAGATGAAAAGGGGCATGGAGCATTGTGATTACAGGGGACTTAGTGCTTTGTGATGACAAGAGCAGGGAGCATTGTGATGAGAAGTCCATGGAACATTCTGATGACATGCGTCATGGAGCTTTGGATGGCAAGGGCATGGAGCATTGTGATTACAGGGGTCTTGGAGCATTGTGATGAAAAGGCATGGATCATTGTGATGAAAAAGGCATGGAGCCTTGTCATGACAGGGTTCATGGAGCATATTGACGACAAGTGTCAGGGAGCCCTGTGATGAAAAGTGTATTGAGAAATGTGATGACAAAGGTCATGGAGAATTGTGATGAAAAGTGTATGGAATATTGTGATGACAGGCATCTTGGAGCGTTGTGAGGACAAGTGTTATGGAACATTGTGATCACAAGGGTTTGGAGCATTGTGATGACAGAGGTCATGGATCATTTTGATTTCAAGGAGCATGGAGCATTGTGATGACAAGGGCATGAATCAATGTGATCCCAAGGTTGATGGAGGATTGTGATGACAATTGAAATGGAGTATTGTGATGACAAGCGCATAGAGGATTGTAATGACAAGGTCATTTAGCATTTTGCTGACAAAGACATGGAGCATTGTGATGACAATGGCATGGAGCATTGTGATGCCAAGTGTCATGGGGGATTCTGATGACAATGGTAATGGAGCATTGTGATGACAATGGCTTGGAGCATTGTGATGACAAGGGTCAGGGAGCATTGTGCTGACAAGTGCATGGAGAATTGTGATGACAAGGGTCATGGAGCATTCTGATAACAAGCCTGTGGTGTATTTTGATGACAATGGCATGCAGCATTGGGATGAAAACGGTATGTGGCTTTGTGATGAAAAAGACATGGAGCCTTTTTGTGACAGGGTTCAAGGAGCATTCTGACGACAAGTGTCAGCGAGCATTGTGATGACAAGTTTATTGAGAATTTTGATGACAAAGGTCATGGAGCCTTGTGATGAGACGACCATGGATCATTGTGATGATGAGCGTCATGGGGTGTTGTGATGATAAGAGTTATGCAACATGGTGATCACCAGGATTTTGAGCATTGTGATGACAGAGGTCATGGAGCATTTTGATTTGATTGTGATGACAATTGCCTGAAGCATTATGATGATGGGCATTGTTCATTGTGCTGACAGGGTTCATAGGAGCATTGAGATGAAAAGGGGCATGGAGCATTGTGATTACAGGGGACTTAGTGCTTTGTGATGACAAGAGCAGGGAGCATTGTGATGAGAAGTCCATGGAACATTCTGATGACATGCGTCATGGAGCTTTGGATGGCAAGGGCATGGAGCATTGTGATTACAGGGGTCTTGGAGCATTGTGATGAAAAGGCATGGATCATTGTGATGAAAAAGGCATGGAGCCTTGTCATGACAGGGTTCATGGAGCATATTGACGACAAGTGTCAGGGAGCCCTGTGATGAAAAGTGTATTGAGAAATGTGATGACAAAGGTCATGGAGAATTGTGATGAAAAGTGTATGGAATATTGTGATGACAGGCATCTTGGAGCGTTGTGAGGACAAGTGTTATGGAACATTGTGATCACAAGGGTTTGGAGCATTGTGATGACAGAGGTCATGGATCATTTTGATTTCAAGGAGCATGGAGCATTGTGATGACAAGGGCATGAAGCAATGTGATCCCAAGGTTGATGGAGGATTGTGATGACAATGGAAATGGAGTATTGTGATGACAAGCGCATAGAGGATTGTAATGACAAGGTCATTTAGCATTTTGCTGACAAAGACATGGAGCATTGTGATGACAATGGCATGGAGCATTGTGATGCCAAGTGTCATGGGGGATTCTGATGACAATGGTAATGGAGCATTGTGATGACAATGGCTTGGAGCATTGTGATGACAAGGGTCAGGGAGCATTGTGCTGACAAGTGCATGGAGAATTGTGATGACAAGGGTCATGGAGCATTCTGATAACAAGCCTGTGGTGTATTTTGATGACAATGGCATGCAGCATTGGGATGAAAACGGTATGTGGCTTTGTGATGAAAAAGACATGGAGCCTTTTTGTGACAGGGTTCAAGGAGCATTCTGACGACAAGTGTCAGCGAGCATTGTGATGACAAGTTTATTGAGAATTTTGATGACAAAGGTCATGGAGCCTTGTGATGAGACGACCATGGATCATTGTGATGATGAGCGTCATGAGGTGTTGTGATGATAAGAGTTATGCAACATGGTGATCACCAGGATTTTGAGCATTGTGATGACAGAGGTCATGGAGCATTTTGATTTGATTGTGATGACAATTGCCTGAAGCATTATGATGATGGGCATTGTTCATTGTGCTGACAGGGTTCATAGGAGCATTGAGATGAAAAGGGGCATGGAGCATTGTGATTACAGGGGACTTAGTGCTTTGTGATGACAAGAGCAGGGAGCATTGTGATGAGAAGTCCATGGAACATTCTGATGACATGCGTCATGGAGCTTTGGATGGCAAGGGCATGGAGCATTGTGATTACAGGGGTCTTGGAGCATTGTGATGAAAAGGCATGGATCATTGTGATGAAAAAGGCATGGAGCCTTGTCATGACAGGGTTCATGGAGCATATTGACGACAAGTGTCAGGGAGCCCTGTGATGAAAAGTGTATTGAGAAATGTGATGACAAAGGTCATGGAGAATTGTGATGAAAAGTGTATGGAATATTGTGATGACAGGCATCTTGGAGCGTTGTGAGGACAAGTGTTATGGAACATTGTGATCACAAGGGTTTGGAGCATTGTGATGACAGAGGTCATGGATCATTTTGATTTTAAGGAGCATGTAGCATTGTGATGACAAGGGCATGAAGCAATGTGATCCCAAGGTTCATGGAGGATTGTGATGACAATGTTAATCGAGTATTGTGATGACAATCGCATAGAGCATTGTAATGACAAGGTCATGTAGCATTTTGCTGACAAAGGCATGGAGCATTGTGATGACAGGTGTCATGGAGCACTGTGATGACAAGCGTCACGGAGCACTGAGAATACAGGGGTCATGGAACATTGGGATGACAAGGGCATGGATCATTGTGATGACAAGGGTCATGGAGCATTGGGCTGAAAATGTTCATGGAGTATTGTGATGACAGGTGTCATGGAGCATTGTGATTACAGGGGTCTTGGAGCATTGTGATGACAAGAGTCCCGGATCATTGTGTTGTCAGGTGTCATGGAGTGTTGTGATGAGAGTGGTCATGGAGCATTGTGATGATATTGGTCATGGAGCATTGTGATGAGAAGGTCATGGAGCATTGGGCTGAAAATGTTCATGGAGTATTGTGATGACAGGAGTCATGGAGCATTGTGATGACAAGGGAATGGAGCATGGTGATGACAAGGTCTTGGAGCATTGTGATCAGGTGACCATGGAGACTTGTGATGACAAATATCATGGAGCCTTCTGATGAAAAGGGGCATGGAGCATTGTGATTACGAGTGTCTTGGAGCATTGTGATGACAAGGGCATGGAGCATTGTGAGGAGAAGGTCATGGAACATTCTGATGACATGCGTCATGGAGCTCTGTGATGACAAGGGCATGGAGCATTGTGATTACATGGGTCTTGGAGCATTGTGATGACAATGGTCATTTAGTCTTGTGATCACAAGGCCGTGGAATATTGTGATGGCAGGGGTCATGGAGCATTGTTGACAGTGGTAATGGAGCATTGTGATGAGAAGTGCATTGAGCATTGGTCTGAAATGTTTCATGGATTATTGTGATGACAGTGGGCATGGCGCATTTTGATGACAAGGGCTCGGTACACTGTGATACATGGGTGATGGAGGATTGTAATGACAAGGACATGGAGCATTGTGATGAGAAGGGCATCGAGCATTGTGATGACAAGTGTCATGGAGCTTTGTGATGACAAGTGCATGGAGCAATGTGATGAGAGGGTTCATGGAGCATTGTGATGTCCAAGGCATGGAGCATTGTGATGCCAAGGGTCATGGAGCTTAGTGATGACCATGGTCATGGAGCATTTTGATGACAAGTGTGTGGTGCATTGTGATGAGAAGGGCAGGGAGCATTTTGATGACAGGGTCATGCAGCAATTTGATGAAAAGTGTAATGTAATATTTTGATGACAGGGGTTATAGATCATTGTGATGCCAGGGGTCATAGAGCTTTGGGATGAAAATGGTCATGGAGCATTTTGATGACAGGGGTTATGGAACATTGTGATGTCAGGGGTCATGGAACATTGTGCTGATAAGGGGATGTAGCATTGTGATGACAGGGGTCATGGAACATTGTGATAACAGGGGTGAGGGAGGATTGTGATGACAAGTGATGGAACATTGTGATATCTCATGTGAGAGAGCATTTGGATGAGAAGTGCACGGAGCATTGTGATTACAAGGTTTATGGAGCATAGCGATGACAAGGTTGTGGATCATTGTGATGAAAAGCACATGGCACATTGTGATGACAAGGGTCATGGAGCATTGTTCTGAAAAAGGCATGGAGCATTGTGATGACAAGGGTCACGGAGAATTGTGATGAAAAGTTCATGGAGCATTGTGGTTACAAAGGTCACAGAGCCTTGCGATGACGCAGGCATGGACCGTTGTGATGACAAACGTTATGAAGCATTGTGATGACTGGAGTCACGGAGCATTCTGATGACAAGGGTCATGGAGCATTGTGATGACAAGGGCATGGAACATTGTGATGACAGGGGCATGGAGCATTGGTCTGACAAGTTTAATAGATTATTGTGATGACATTGGACATGGTGCATTGTGATGACAAGGGCATGGAGCATTGTGATGACAAGGACAAGGAGTATTGTGAAAACAGGTGTAAGGGGGCATTGTGATGACATATGTCATGGTCAATTTCAAAGACAATGGCATGGAGCATTGTGATGCCAAATGTCATGGTCCATTGCGATGACAGGGGCATGAAGCACTGTGATTACATGGGTCTTGGAGCATTGTGATGACAAAGGTCATGGAGCATTGTGATGAGAAATCCATGGAGCCTTCTGATGACATGTCTCATGGAGCATTCTGATGAAAAGGGGCATGGAGCATTCTGATTACAGGGGTCTTGGAACATTGTGATAACTAGGGCAAGGAGCATTGGTCTAATAAGTTTCATGGATTATTGTGATGAGAGTTGGAATGGCACATTGTGATGACAAGGGCATGGAGCATTGTGATGACCAGGTTATGCAGTATTGTGAAGAGAGGTGTCAGGGAGCATTGTGATGACATATGTAATGGCTCATTGTGATGACAATGGCATGGAGCATTGTGATGCCAAATGTCATGGAGGATTCTGATGACAAAGGTAATGGAGCATTGTGATGACAATGGCTTGGAGCATTGTGATGATAAGGGTCAGGGAGCATTTTGCTGACAAGTGTACGGAGAATTGTGATGACAAGCGTCATGGAGCATTCTGATGACAAGCTTGTGGAGTATTTTGATGACAATGGCATGGAGCACTGGGATGTAAATGGCATGTGGATTTGTGATGAAAATGGCATGGAGCCTTTTCGTGACACAGTTCAAGGAGCATTCTGACGACAAGTGTCAGGGAGCATTTTGATGACAAGTGTATGGAGAATTGTGATGACAAAGTTCATGGAGCATTGTGATGAAAAGGGCATGGAGTATTGTGATGACAGGCATCATGGAGCGTTGTGAGGACAAGTGTTATTGAACATTTTGATCACAAGGGTTTGGAGCATTGTGATGACAGAGGTCATGGATCAATTTGATTTCAAGGAGCATGGAGCATTTTGATGACAAGGGCCTGAAGCAATGTGATCCCAAGGTTCCTGGAGGATTGTGATGACAATGGTAATGGAGTATTGTGATGACATGCACATAGAGCATTGCAATGACAAGGTCATGTAGCATTTTGCTGACAAAGGCATGGAGCACTGTGATGACAGATGTCATGGAGCACTGTGATTACAAGCGTCATGGAACATTGGGATGACAAGTGCATGGATCATTGTGATGACAAGGGTCATGGAGCACTGGGCTGAAAATGTACATGGAGTATTGTGATGACAGAGGTCATGGAGCATTGTGATGACAAGGTCATGGAGCATTGTTATGACAGTGGCATGGAGCATTGGTCTTACAAGTTTCATAGATTATTGTGATGACAGTGGACATGGTGCATTGTGATGACCAGGGCATGGAGCATTATGATGACAAGGGCATAGAGTATTGTGAAGACAGGTGTCAGGGGGCATTGTGATGAAATATGTCATGGTCCATTGCGATGACAATAGCATGGAGCATAGTGATGCCAAATGCAAGGGAGGATTGTGATGACAAATATAATGGAGCACTGTGATGACTAGGGCTTGGAGCATTATGAAGACAAGGGCCATTGAGAATTTCCATGACAATGTCGTGAACCATTGTGATGACAAGGTCCTGGAGCATTGTGATGAGAAAACCATGGAGCCTTGCGATGACAAGTCTCATGGAGCATACTGATGAAAAGGGGCATGGGGCATTCTGATTACAGGGGTCTTGGAACATTGTGATAACAAGAGCATGGAGCAATGTGATGACAAGGGCATGGAGCATTGGTCTAATAAGTTTCATGGATTATTGTGATGACAGTTGGAATGGCACATTATGAAGACAAGAGCATGGAGCATTCTGATGACCAGTTCATACAGTATTGTGAAGAGAGGTGTCAGGGAGCATTGTGATTACATATGTAATGGCCCATTGTGATGACAATGGCTTGGAGCATTGTGATTCCAAGTGTCATGGAGGATTCTAATGACAAAGGTAATGGAGCATTGTGATGACAATGGCTTGGATCATTGTGATTACAAGGGTCAGGGAGCATTGTGCTGACAAGTGCATGGAGAATTGTGATGACAAGGGTCATGGAGCACTCTGATGACAAGCTTGTGTGGTATTTTGATGACAATGGCATGGAGCATTGGGATGAAAACAGCATGGGGCTTTGTGATGAAAAAGGCATGGAGCTTTTTCGTCACAGGGTTCAAGGTGCATTCTGACGACAACTGTCAAGGAGCATTGTGATGACAAGTGTATTGAGAATTCTGATGACAAAGGTCATGGAGCATTGTGATGAGAAGACCATGGATAACTGTGATGATGAGCGTCATGGGGTGTTGTGATGATAAGTGTTTTGCAACATTGTGATCACCAGGGTTCGGAGCATTGTGATGACAGAGGTCATGGAGCATTTTGATTTCACTGTGATGACAATAGCCTGAAGCATTATAATGATGGG
Organism: Mesoplodon densirostris; assembly: GCF_025265405.1. Taxonomy (NCBI): domain Eukaryota; kingdom Metazoa; phylum Chordata; class Mammalia; order Artiodactyla; family Ziphiidae; genus Mesoplodon; species Mesoplodon densirostris. The sequence continues at coordinate 126,551,633 of NC_082661.1, forward strand.
CATGGTGCATTGTTATGACAGTGTTCATGGAGCATTGAGATGAAAAGGGGCACGGAGCATTGTGATTACAGGGGTCTTGGAGCATTGTGATGACAAGGGCATGGAGCATTGTGATGAGAAGTGCATGGAACATTCTGATGATATGCATCAAGGAGCTTTGTGATGACAAGGGCAAGGAGCATTATGATTACAGGGGTCTTGGAGCACTGTGATGAAAAGGGCATGGAGCCTTGTCATGACAGAGTTCATGGAGCATACTGACGACAACTGTCAGGGAGCATTGTGATGAAAAGTGTATTGAGAATTGTGATGACAAAGGTCATGGAGCCTTGTGATGAGAAGACCATGGATAATAGTGATGATTAGCGTCATGGGGTTTTGTGATGATAAGTGTTATGCAACATTGTGATCACCAGGGTTTGGAGCATTGTGATGACAGAGGTCATGGAGCATTTTGATTTCATTGTGATGACAATAGCCTGAAGCATTATGATGATGGGCATGATTCATTGTGATGACAGGGTTCATGGAGCATTGTGATGAAAAGGGGCTTGGAACACTGGGCTGAAAATGTTCATGGAGTATGTGATGACAGGGGTCTTGGATCATTGTGATTACAAGAGTCCCAGATCATTGTGTTGTCAGGTGTTATGGAGTGTTGTGATGACAGTGGTCATGGAGCATTGTGAAGATATTGGTCATGGAGCACTGTCATGAGAAGGTCATGGAGCATTGGGCTGAAAATGTTCATGGAGTATTGTGATGACATGGGTCACGGAGCATTGTGATGACAAGGGAATGGAGCATGGTGATGACAAGGTCTTGGAGCATTGTGATGAGATGACAATGGAGACATGTGATGACAAGTCTCATGGAGCATTCTGTTGAAAAGGGGCATGGGGCACTGTGATTACAGGGGTCTTGGAGTATTGTGATGACAAGGGCATGGAGCATTGTGAGGAGATGGCCATGGAACATTCGAATGACATGCGTCATGGAGCTTTGTGATGACAAGGGCATGGAGCATTGTGATTACATGGGTCTTGGAGCATTGTGATGACAAGGGTCATGAAGCCTTGTGATGACAAGGCCGTGGATCATTTTGATGGCAGGGGTCATGGAGCATTGCTATGACAGAGGTAATGGAGCTTTGTAATGAGAAGGGCATTGTGCATTGGTCTGAAATGTTTCATGGATTATTGTGATGAGAGTGGGCATGGAGCATTTTGATGACAAGGGCACGGTGCACTGTGATACATGGGTCATGGAGGATTGTAATGACAAGGGCATCGAGCATTGTGATGAGAAGGGCATCGAGAATTGTGATGATAAGTGTCATGGAGCTTTGTGATGACAAGGGCATGGAGCAATGTGATGAGAGTGTTCATGGAGCATTGTGATGACAATGACATGGAGCATTGTGATGCCAAGGGTCATGGAGCTTTGTGATGACAATGGTCATGAAGCATTTTGATGACAAGGGTGTGGTGCATTGTGATGAGAAGGGCAGGGAGCCTTTTGATGACAGGGTCATGTAGTAATTTGATGAAAATTGTCATGGAACATTTTGATGACAGAGGTTATAGAACATTGTGATGCCAGGGGTCATGGAGCTTTGGTATGAAAAGGGTCATGGAGCATTTTGATGACAGGGGTTATGGAAAATTGTGATGTCAGGGGTCATGGAAAATTGTGCTGATAAGGGGATGTAGCACTGTGATGACAGGGGTCATGGAACATTGCGATAACAGGGGTGAGGGAGGATTGTGATGACCTGTGATGGAACATTGTGATATCTCATGTGAGAGAGCATTTGGATGAGAAGTGCATGGAGCATTGTGATTACAAGGTTTATGGAGCATAGCGATGACAAGGTTGTGGATCATTGTGATGAAAAGTGCATGGCACATTGTGATGACAAGGGTCATGGAGCATTGTGATCAAAAATTAATGGAGTATTGTGGTTACAAAGGTCACAGAGCTTTGCGATGACGCGGGCATGGACCGTTGTGCTGAGAAACGTTATGAAGCATTGTGATGACTGGGGTCACGGAGCATTCTGATGACAGATGTCATGGAGCATTGTTCTGACAATGGCATGGAGCATTGTGATGACAAGGGTCACGGAGCATTGTGATTAAAAGTTCATGGAGCATTGTGGTTACATAGGTCACAGAGCCTTGTGATGATGCGGGCATGGACCGTTGTGATGACAAACGTTATGAAGCATTGTGATGACTGGAGTCAAGGAGCATTGTGATGACAGGGGTCATGAAGCATTGTGATGACAAGGGCATGGAGCATTGTGATGAAAGGGTCATGGAGCATTGGTCTGACAAGTTTCATAGATTATTGTCATGACAGTGTACATGGTGCATTGTGATGACAAGGGCATGGAGTATTGTGAAGACAGGTGTCAGGGAGCATTGTGATGACATATGTCATGGTCCATTGCGATGACAATGGCATGGAGCATTGTGATGCCAAATGTAATGGAGGATTGTGATGACAAATATAATGGAGCATTGTGATGACTAGGGCTTGGAGCATTATGATGACAAGGGCCATTGAGAGTTTTCATGACAAGGTCGTGAAGCATTGTGATGACAAGTTCCTGGAGCACTGTGATGAGAAAACCATGGAGCCTTGTGATGACAAGTCTCATGGAGCATACTGATGAAAAGGGGCATGGAGCTTTCTGATTACAGGGGTCTTGGAACATTGTGAGAACAAGGGCATGGAGCATTGTGATGACAAGGGCATGGAGCATTGGTCTAATATGTTTCATGGATTATTGCGATGACAGTTGGAATGGCGCATAGTGATGAAAAGGGCATGGAGCAGAGTGATGACAGGGTCATGGAGCATTCGTCTGAAAAGTTTCACAGATTATTGTGATGACAGTGGACATGGTGCATTGTGATGACAAGGGCATGGAGCATTGTGATGACAAGGGCATGGATTATTGTGAAGACAGGTGTCAGGGAGCATTGTGATGACATATGTCATGGTCCATTGCGATGACAATGGCATGTAGCATTGTGATTCCAAATGTAAGGGAGTATTGTGATGACAAATATAATGGAGCATTGTGATGACTAGGGCAAGGAGCATTATGATGACAAGGGCCGTTCAGAATTCCCATGACAATGTCGTGAAGCATTGTCATGACAATTTCCTGGAGCATTGTGATGAGAAATCCATGGAGCCTGGTGATGACAGGTCTCATGGAGCATAATGATATAAACGGGCATGGAGCATTCTGATTACAGGGGTCTTGGAACATTGTGATAACAAGGGCGTGGAGCATTGTGATGACAAGGGCATGGAGCATTGTGATGAGAATGCCATGGAACATTCTGATGACATGAGTCATGGAGCTTTGTGATGAAAAGGGCATGGAGCATTGTGATTACAGGGGTCTGCAGCATTGTGATGACAAGTGTCATGGAATCTTGTGATGACTAAGCCGTGGAACACTGTGATGGCAAGGGTCATGGTGCATTGTTATGACAGGGGTAATGGAGCATTTTGATGAGAAGGTCATGGAACATTGGTGTGAAATGTTTCATGAATTATTGTGATGAGAGTGGGCATGGAGCATTATGATGACAAGGGCACGGAACACTGTGATACATGTGTCATGCAGGATTGTAATGACAATGGCATGGAGCATTGTGATGAGAAGGGCATCAAGCATTGTGATGACAAGTGTCATGGAGTTTTGTGATGACAAGGGCATGGAGCATTGTGATGAGATGACCATGGATAATTGTGATGATGAGCGTCATGGGGCATTGTGATGAAAAGTGTTATGGAATATTGTGATCACAAGGGTTTGGAGCATTGTTATGACGGAGGTCATGGAGCATTTTGATTTCATTGTGATGACAATAGCATGAAGCATTATGATGATGGGCATGGTGCATTGTGATCACAGGGTTCATGGATCATTGAGATGAAAATGGGCATAGAATTTTGTGATTACTGGGTTCTTGGAGCATTGTGATGAGAAGGGTCATGGAGCTTTGTGATGACAAGGTCATGGAATATCGTGATGGCAAGGGCATGGCGCATTGTGATGAGAAGGCCATAGAGCATTCTTATGACATGTGGCATGGAGCTTTGTGAAGACAAGGGCATGGAGCAATGTGATGAGAGCGTTCATGGAGCATTGTGAAGAAAATGACATGGAGCACTGTGATGCGAAGGGTCATGGATCTTTGTGATGACAAATGTCATGGAGCATTTTGATGGCAAGGGCACTGTGCATTTTGATGAGAAGGGCAGGGAGCATTCTGATGACAGGGTCATGGAGCAATTTGATGAAAAGTGTCATGGAACATTTTGATGACAGGTGTTATGGAACATTGTGATGACAGGGGTCATTGAACATTGTGATGATAAGTGCATGTAGCATTGTGATGACAGGAGTCATGGAACATTGTGATGACAGCGGTGTGGGAGTATTGTGACAAATAGTGATTTAGAATTGTGATATCAGTGGTGAGAGAGCATTTTGATGAGAAGTGCATGGAGCATTGTGATGACAAATTTTAAGGAGCATTGTGATGACAAGATTGTGGAGCACTGTGATGACAAGCGCATGGTGCATTGTGATGACAAGGGTCATGGAGCATTGTGCTGACAAGTGCATGGAGCATTGTGATGACAAGGGACAAAGAGCATTGTGATGAAAAATTCATGGAGCATTGTGGTTAAAATGTCACAGAGACTGTTGATGATGAGGGCATGGACCATTGTGATGACAAATGTCATGAAGCATTGTGATGACAGGAGTCACGGAGCATTGTGATGACAGGGGTCATGGATCATTGTGATAACAAGGGCATGGAGCATTGTGATGACAAGGGCATGGAACATTGGTCTAATAAGTTTCATGGATTATTGCGATGACAGTTGGGATGGCGCATTGTGATGACAAGGGCATGGAGCATTGTGATGACCAGGTCATGCAGTATTGTGAAGAGAGGTGTCCGGGAGCATTGTGATGACATAAGTAATTGCCCATTGTGATGACAATGGCATGGAGCATTGTGATGCCAAGTGTCATGGAGGATTCTGATGACAAAGGTAATGGAGCATTGTGATGACAATGGCTTGGAGCATTGTGATGACAAGGGTCAGGGAGCATTGTGCTGACAAGTGCATGGAGAATTGTGATGACAAGGGTCATGGAGCATTCTGATGACAAGCTTGTGGAGTATTCTGATGACAATGGCATGGAGCATTGTGATGAAAACGTCATGGGGCATTGTGATGAAAAAGGCATGGAGCCTTTTCATGACAGTGTTCAAGGAGCATTCTGACGACAAGTGTCAGGGAGCATTGTGATGACAAGTGTATTGAGAATTGTGATGACAAAGGTCATGGAGCATTGTGATGAAAAGGGCAAGGAGTATTGTGATGACAGGCATCATGGAGCGTTGTGATGACCAGTGTTATGGAACATTGTGATCACAAGGGTTTGGAGCATTGTGATGACACAGGTCATGGATCATTTTTATTTCAAGGAGCATGGAGCATTTTGATAAGAAGGGCATGAAGAAATGTGATCCCAAAGTTCATGGAGGATTATGATGACAATGGAAATGGAGTACTGTGATGACAAGCGCATAGAGGATTGTAATGACAAGGTCATGTAGAATTTTGCTGACAAAGGCATGAAGCATTGTGAAGACATGTGTCGTGGAGCACTGAGATGACAAGCTTCAAGGAGCATTGTGAATACAGGGGTCATGGCGCATTGGGATGACAAGGGCATGGATCATTGTGATGACAAGGGCATGGAGCACTGTGATTTCAGGGGTCTTTAGCATTGTGATGAGAAGTATCATGGAACCTTGTGATGACTAGGCCGTGGAACATTGTGATGGCAGGGGTCATTTTGCATTGTTATGACAGGGGTAATGGAGCATTGTGATGAAAAGGATATGGAACTTTGGTCTGAACTGTTTCATGGATTATTGTGATGAGAATGGGCAGGGAGCATTGGGATGAAAAAGGCATGGAGCCTTGTCATGACAGGGTTCAAGGAGCATACAAACAACAAGTGTCTGGGAGCATTTTGATGACAAGTGTATTGAGCATTGTGATGACGAATGTCATGGAGCATTGTGATGAGAAGACCATGGATAATTGTGATGACGAGCGTCATGGGGCATAGTGATGACAAGTGTTATGGAATATTGTGATCACAAGGGTTTGGAGCATTGTGATGACAGAGGTCATGGAGCATTTTGATTTCATTGTGATGACAATAGCATGAAGCATTATGATGATGGGCATGGTGCATTGTGATGACAGGTTTCATGGATCATTGAGATGAAAAGGGGCATACAGCATTGTGATTACAGGGTTCTTGGAGCATTGTGATGAGAAGGGTCATGGAGCCTTGTGATGACAAGGCCATGGGACATCGTGATGGCAGGGGTCATGGAGCATTGTTATGACAGGTGTAATGGAGCATTGTCATGGCAAGGGCATGGAGCATTGTGATGAGAAGGGCGGGGAACATTCTGCTGACATGTGTCATGGAGCTTTGTGAAGACAAGGGCATGGAGCAATGTGATGAGAGCGTTCATGGAGCACTGTGATGACAATGACATGGAGCACTGTGATGCCAAGGGTCATAGATCTTTGTGATGACAAAGGTCAAGGAGCATTTTGATGGCAAGGTCGTTGTACACTGTGTTGAGAAGGGCAGGGAGCATTGTGATGACAGGGTCATTAAGCAATTTGATGAAAAGTGTCATGGAACATTTTGATGACAGGTGTTATGGAACATTGTGATGTCAGGGGTCATCGAACATTCTGAAGATAAATGCATGTAGCATTGTGATGACAGGAGTCATGGAACATTGTGATGACAGGGGTGACGGAGTATTGTGACAAATAGTGATGTAGCATTGTGATATCAGTAGTGAGAGAACATTTTGATGAGAAGTGCATGGAGCATTGTGATGACAAATTTTATGGACCATTGTGATGACAAGATTATGGAGCACTGTGATGACAAGCACATGGTGCATTGTGATGACATGTGTCATGGAGCATTGTGCTGACAAGCGCATGGAGCATTGTGATGACAAGGGTCATGGAGCATTGTGCTGAGAAGGGCATAGAGCATTGTGATGACAAGGGTCAAAGACCATTGTGATGAAATGTTCTTGGAGCATTGTGCTTAAAAAGGTCACAGAGACTGTTGATGACGAGGGCATGGACCATTGTGATGACAAAGGTCAGGAAGCATTGTGATGACTGGAGTCACGGAGCATCATGATGACAAGGGTCATGGAGCATTGTGATAACAAGGGCATGGAGCATTGTGATGACAAGGGCATGGAACAATGGTCAAATAACTTTCATGGATTTTCGCGATGACAGTTGGAATGGCGCATTGTGTTGACAAGGGCATGGAGCATTGTGATGACCAGGTCATGCAGTACTGTGAAGACAGGTGTCAGGGAGCATTGTGATGACATATGTAATTGCCCATTGTGATGACAATGGCATGGAGCATTGTGATGCCAAGTGTCATGGAGGATTTTGATGATAAGTGTATTGAGCATTGTGATGACAATGGCTTGGAGCATTGTGATGACAAGGGTCCGGGAACATTGTGATGACAAGCCTCATGGAGCATTCTGAAGAAATGGGGCATGGAGCATTGTATTTAAAGGGGTCTTGAAGCATTGTGATGACTAGGGCATGAAGCATTGTGATGAGAAAGCCATGGAGCATTCTGTTGACATGCGTCATGGAGTTTTGTGATGACAAGGGCATGGAGCATTGTGATTACAGGGATCTTGGAGTATTGTGATGAAAAAGTCATGGATCATTGTGATGAAAAGCGCATGGAAACTTGTCATGACTGGGTTCAAGGAGCATACTGACGACAAGTGTCAGGGAGCATTGTGATGACAAGTGTATTGAGCATTGGGATGACAAAGATCATGGAGCATTGTGATGAGAAGACCATGGAAAATTGTGATGATGAGCGTCATGGTGTGTTGCGATGATAAGTGTTATGCAACATTGTGATCACAAGGGTTTAGAGCATTATGATGACAGAGGTCATGGAGAATATTGATTTCACTGTGATGACAATAGCCTGAAGAATTATGATGATGGGCATGGTGCATTGTGATGACAGGGTTCATGGAGCATTGAGATGAAAACGGGCATGGAGCATTGTGATTACAAGGATTTTGGAGCATTGTGATGACAAGGGAATGGAGCACTGTGATGAGAAGGCCATGGAAAATTCTGATGACATGCGTCATGGAGCTTTGTGATGACAAGGGCATGGAGCATTGTGATTTCATGGGTTTTGAGCATTGTGAGGAGAAGTGTCATGGAACCTTGTGATGACTAGGCCGTGGAACATTGTGATGGCAGGGGTCATGGTGCATTGTTATGACAGGGGTAATGGTGCATTGTGATGAGAAGGGTATGGAACTCTGCTCTGAAATGTTTCATGGATTATTGTGATGAGAGTGGGCATGGAGTTTTGTGGTGACAAGGGCACGGAACACTGTGATACATTGGTCATGCAGGACTGTAATGACAAGGGCATGGAGAATTGTGATGAGAAGGGCATCGAGCATTGTGATGACAGGTGTCATGGAGCTTTGTGATGACAAGGGCATTGAGCAATGTTATGAGATGGTTCATGGAGCATTGTGATTACAATGACATTGAGCATTGTGATGCCAAGGGTCAAGGAGATTTGTGATGACAAGTCATGGTGCATTGTGAAGAGAAGGGCAGGGAGCATTTTGATGACACGGTGATGCAGCAATTTGATAAAAAGTGTAAAGGAATATTTTGATGGCAGGTGTTATAGAACATTGTGATGTCAGGGGTCTTGGAGCTTTGGGATGGAAAGGGTCATGGAGCATTTTGATGACACGGGTTATGGAACATTGTGATGGCAGGGGTCATGGAACATTTTGATGATAAGGGGATGTAGCAGTGTGATGAGAGGGTCATGGAACATTGTGATTTCAGGGGTGAGGGAGTATTGTGATGACTAGTGATGGAACACTGTGATATCTCTGGTGAGAGAGCATTTTGATGAGAAGTGCATGGACCATTGTGATTACAAGGTTTACGGAGCATTGTAATGAAACGGTTATGGACAGTTGTGATGAAATACGCGTGGCACATTGTGATGACAATGGTCATGGAGCATGGTTCTGACAAAGACATGGAGCATTGTGATGACAAGGGTCACAGAGAATTGTGATGAAAAGTTCATGGAGCATTGTGGTTACAAAAGTCACAGAGCCTTGTGATGACGCGGGCATGGACCATTGTGATGACAAACGTTATGAAGCATTGTGATGACTGGAGTCACGGAGCATTGTGATGACAAATTTTATGGGGAATTGTGATGACAAGATTGTGGAGCACTGTGATGACAAGCGCATGGTGCATTGTAATGACATGTGTCAAGGAGCATTTTGCTGACAAGCGCATGGAGCTTTGTGCTGCCAAGGGTCATGGAGCATTGTGCTGAGAAAGGCATAGAGCATTGTGATGACAAGGGTCAAAGAGCATTGTGATGAAAATTTCATGGACCATTGTGGTTAAAAAGGTCACAGAGACTGTTGATGACGAGGGCATGGACCATTGGGATGACAAAGGTCATGAAGCATTGTGATGACTGGAGTCACGGAGCATTGTGATGACAGGGGTCATGGAGCATTGTGATAACAAGGGCATGGAGCATTGTGATGACAAGGGCATGGAACATTGGTCTAATAACTTTCATGGAGTATTGCAATGACAGTTGGAAAGGCACACTGTGATGACAAGGGCATGGAGCATTGTGATGACCAGGTCATGCCGTATTGTGAAGACAGGTGTCAGGGAGCATTGTGATCACATATATAATGGCCCATTGTGATGAGGATGGCATGGAGCATTGTGATGCCAAGTGTCAGGGAGGATTCTGATGACAAAGGTAATGGAGCATTGTGATGACAATGGCTTGGAGCATTGTGATGACAAGGGTCAGGGAGCATTGTGCTGACAAGTGCATGGAGAATTGTGATGACAAGGGTCATGGAGCATTCTGATGACAAGCTTGTGGAGTATTTTGATGACAATGGCATGGAGTAATGTGATGAAAATGGAATGGGCATTGTGATGAAAAAGGCATGAATACTTATTGTGACAGGGTTCAAGGAGCATTCTGATTACAACTGTCAGGGAGCATTGTGATGACAATTGTATTGAGAATTGTGATGACAAAGGTCATGGAGCTTTGTAATGAAAAGGGCATGGAGGATTGTGATGACAGCATAATGTAGCGTTGTGATGACAAGTGTTATGGAACATTGTGATCACAAGGGTTTGGAGCATTGTGATGACAGAGGTTTGTATCATTTTGACTTCAAGGAGCATGGAGCATTGTGATGACAAGGGCATGAAGCAATGTGATCCCAAGGTTCATGGAATATTGTGATGACAATGGAAATGGAGTATTGTGATGACAAGCCCATAGAGGACTGTAATGACAAGGTCTTGTAGCATTTTGCTGACAAAGGCATGGAGCATTGTGATGACATGTGTCATGGAGCATTGTGTTGAGAAGCTTCACGGAGCATTGTAAAAACAAGGGTCATGGAGCATTGGGATGACAAGGGCATGGATCATTTTGATGACAAGGGTCATGGAGCATTGGGATGAAAATGTTCATGGAGTGTTGTGATGACTGGGTTCATGGAGCATTGTGATGAATACGGAATGGAGCATTGTGATGAGAAGAGTCCCGGATCATTGTGTTGTCAGGTGTCATGGAGTGTTGTGATGACAGTGGTCATCGAGCATTGTGATGATATTGGCCATGGAGCATTGTGATGAGAACGTCGTGGATCATTGGGCTGAAAATGTTCATGGATTATTGTGATGACAGGTGTCATGGAGCATTGTGATGACAAGGGAATGGAGCATGGTGATGACAAGGTCCTGGAGCATTGTGATGAGATGACCATGGAGACATTTGATGACAAGTCTCATAGAGCATTCTGATGAAAAGGGGCATAGAGCTTTGTGATTACAGGGGTCTTAGAGCATTGTGATGACAAGGGCATGGAGCATTGTGATGAGAAGGCCTTGGAGCATTCTGATGACATGCGTCATGGAGTTTTGTGATGACAAGGGCATGGAGCATTGTGATTACAGGGATCCTGGGGGATTGCGATGAAAAGGTCATGGATCATTGTGATGAAAAAGGCATAGAGCCTTGTCATGACAGGTTTCAAGGAGCATACTGATGACAAGGGTCAGGGAGCATTGTGATGACAAGTGTATTGAGCATTGTGATGACAAAGATCATGGAGCATTGTGATGAGAAGACCATGGATAATTGAGATGATGAGCGTCATGGGGTGTTGTGATGATAAGTGTTATGCAATATTGTGATCACAAGGGTTTGGAGCATTATGATCACAGAGGTCATGGAGAATATTGATTTAATTGTGATGACAATAGCATGAAGCATTATGATGATGGGCATGGTTCATTGTGATGACAGGGTTCATGAAGCATTGAGATGAAAAGGGGCATGGAGCATTGTGATTACAGGGGTCTTGGAGCATTGTGATGACAAGGGTATGTAGCATTGTGATGAGAAGGCCATGGAACATTCTGATTACATGCGTCATGGAGCTTTGTGATGACAAGGGAATGTAGCATTGTGATTTCAGGTGTCTTGAGCATTGTCATGAGAAGTGTCATGGAACCTTGTGATAACTAGGTCGTGGAACATTGTGATGGCAGGGATCATGGTGCATTGTTATGACAGGGTTAATGGAGCATTGTGATGAGAAGGGTATGGAACGTGGGTCTGAAATGTTTCATGGATTATTGTGATGAGAGTGGGCATGGAGCATTGTGATGACAAGGGCTCGGAACACTGTGATACATGGGTCATGCAGAACTGTAATGACAAGGGCATGTAGCATTTTGATTAGAAGGGCATGGAGCATTGTGATGACAAATGTCATGGAGCTTTGTGATGATAATTGTTATGCAACATTTTGATCACAATGGATTGGAGCATTAGGAACACAGAGGTCATGGAGAATATTGATTTAATTGTGATAACAATAGCCTGAAGCTTTATGATGATGGGCATGGTTCACTGTGATGACAGGGTTCATGAAGCACTGAGATGAAATGGGGCATGGAGCATTGTGATTACGGGGGTCTTGGAGCATTGTGATGACAAAGGTATGGAGCATTGTGATGAGAAGGCCATGGAACATTAAGATGGCATGCGTCATGGAGCTTTGTGATGACAAGGGAATGTAGCATTGTGATTTCAGGGGTCTTGAGCATTGTGATGAGAAGTGTCATGGAACTTGGTGATGACTAGGCCGTGGAATATTGTGATCGCAGGGGTCATGGTGCATTGTTATGACAGGGGTAATGGAGCATTGTGATGAGAAGGGTATGGAACTTTGGTCTGAAATGTTTCATGGATTATTGTGATGAGAGTGGGCATGGAGCATTGTGATGACAAGGGCACGGAACACTGTGATACATGGGTCATGCAGGACTGTTATGACAAGGGCATGGAGCACTGTGATGAGAAGGGCATCGAGCATTGTGATGACAAGTGTCTTGGAGCTTTGTGATGACAAGGGCATTGAGCAATATTATGAGAGGGTACATGGAGCATTGTGATGACAATGACATGGAGCAGTGTGATGCCAAGTGTCATGGATCTTTGTGATGACAAAGGTCAGGAGCATTTTGATGGCAAGGGCGTTGTGCATTGTGATGAGAAGGGCAGGGAGCATCCTGATGACAGGGTCATGGAGCAATTTAATGAAAAGTTTTATGGAACATTTTGATGACAGTTGTTATGGAACACTGTGATGTCAGGGGGCATGGAGCATTTTGATGACGAGGTCATGCAGTATTGTGAAGAGAGGTGTCAGGGAGCATTGTGATGACATATGTAATGGCCCATTGTGATGACAATGGAATGGAGCATTGTGATGCCAAGTGTCCTGGAGGATTCTGATGACAAAGGTCATGGAGCACTGTGATGACAATGGCTTGGAGCATTGTGATGACAAGGTTCAGGGAGCATTGTGCTGACAAGTGCATGGAGAATTGTGATGACATGGGTCATGGAGCATTCTGATGACAAGATTGTGGAGTATTTTGATGACAATGGCATGGAGCATTGTGATGAAAACGGCATGGGGCATTGTGATGAAAATGCATGGAGCCTTTTCGTGACAGGGTTCAAGGAGCATTCTGACGACAAGTGTCAGGGAGCATTGTGATGACATGTGTATTGAGAATTGTGATCACAAAGGTCATGGACCATTATGATGAAAAGGGTATGGAGTATTGTGATGACAGGCATCATGGAGCGTTGTGATGACCAGTGTTATGGAACATTGTGATGACAAGGGTTTGGAGCATTGTGATGACAGAGGTCATGGATCATTTTGATTTCAAGGAGCATGGAGCATTGTGATGACAAGGGCATGAAGCAATGTGATCGCAAGATTCATGGAGGATTGTGATGACAATGGAAATGGAGTATCGTGATGACAAGCGCATAGAGCATTGTAATGACAAGGTCATGTAGCATTTTGCTGACAAAGGCATGGAGCATTGTGATGACAGGTGTCATGGAGCACTGGGCTGAAAATGTTCATGGTGTGTTCTGATGACCGGGTTCATGGAGCATTGTGAGGACTAGGGAATGGAGCATTGTGATCACAAGAGTCCAGGATCATTGCATTGTCAAGTGTCATGGAGTGTTGTGATGACTGTGGTCATGGAGCACTGTGATTATATTGGCCATTGAGGATTGTGATGAGTAGGTCGTGGAGCATTGGGCTGAAAATGATCATGGATTATCGTGATGACAGGGGTCATGGAGCATTGTGTTGACAAGGGAATGGAGTATGGTGATAACAAGGTCCTAGAACATTGTGATGAGAAGACCAGGAGACTTGTGATGACAAGTCTCATGGAGCATTCTGATGAAAAGGGGCATGCAGCATTGTGATTACAGGGTCTTGGAGCATTGTGATGACTAGGGCATTGAGCATTCTGATGACATGCGTCATGGAGTTTTTTGATGACAAGGGCATGGAGCATTGTGATTACCGGGGTCTTGGAACATTGTGATGACTACGGCATGAAGCATTGTGAGGAGAAGAAGAAGGAGCATTCTGATGGCATGCGTCATTGAGCTTTGTGATGACAAGGGCATGGAGCATTGAAATTACATGGGTCTCGGAGCACTGTGATGAAAAGGGCATGGATCATTGTTATGAAAAAGGCATGGAGCCTTGTCATGACAGGGTTCAAGGAGCAAACAAACAACAAGTGTCAGGGAGCGTTTTGATGACAAGTGTGTTGAGCATTGTGATGACAAACGTCATGGAGCATTGTGATGAGAAGTCCATTGATAATTGTGATGACGAGCGTCATGGGGCATTGTGATGACAAGTGTTATGGAATATTGTGATCACAAGAGTTTGGAGCATTGTTATGACAGAGGACATGGAGCATTTTTATTTCATTGTGATGAAAATAGCCTGAAACCTTAGGACGATGGGCATGGTGCATTGTGATGACAGGATTCATGGATCATTGTGATGAAAAAGGGCATAGAGCATTGTGATTACAGGGTTCTTGGAGCATTGTGATAAGAAGGGTCATGGAGCTATGTGATGACAAGCCATGGAACATCGTGATGGCTGGGGTCATGGAGCATTGTTATGACTGGTGTAATGGAGCACTGTCATGGCAAGGGCATGGAACATTGTGATGAGAAGGCCATGGAGCATTCTGATGACATTTGTCATGGAGCTTTGTGAAGAGAAGGGCATGGAGCAATGTGATGAGAGCGTTCATGGAGCATTGTGATTACAAGTGTCATGGAGCTTTGTGCTGATAAAGGCATAGAGCATTGTGATGACAAGGGTCAAAGAGCATTGTGATGAAAAGTTCATGGAGCATTGTGGTTAAAAAGGTCACAGAGTCTGTTGATGACGAGGGCATGGACCATTGTGATGACAAAGTTCATGAAGCATTGTGATGACTGGAGTCACAGAGCATTGTGATGACAGGGGTCATGGAGCATTGTGATAACAAGGGCATGGAGCATTGTGATGACAAGGGCATAGAGCATTGGTCTAATAAGTTTCAAGGATTATTGCGAGGACAGTTGGAATGGCACATTGTGATGACAAGGTAATGGAGCATTGTGATGACCAGGTCATGTAGTATTGTGAAGACAAGTGTCAGGGAGCATTGTGATGACATATATAATGGCACCTTGTGATGACAATGGCATGGAGCATTGTGATGAAAAGGGCATGGAGTATTGTGATGACAGGCATCATGGAGCGTTGTGATGACAAGTGTTATGGAACACTGTGATAACAAGGGATTGGAGCATTGTGATGACAGAGGTCATGGCTCATTTGATTTCAAGGAGCATGGAGCATTGTGATGACAAGTGCATGAAGCAATGTGATCCCAAATTTCATGGAGGAATGTGATGACATTGGTAATGGAGTATTGGGATGACAAGTGCATAGAGCATCGTAATGACAAGGTCATGTAGCATTTTGCTGAAAAAGGCATGGAGCATTGTTATGACAGGTTTCGTGGAGCACTCTGATGACAAGCGTCACAGAGCATTGTGAATACAGGGGTCATGGAGCATTGGGATGAAAAGGGCATGCATCATTGTGATTAGAAGTGTCATGGCGCATTGGGCTGAAAATGTTCATGGAGTATTCTGCTGACTGGGGTCATGGAGCATTGTGATGACAAGGGAATGGAGCACTGTGATGAAAAGGTACTGGAGCACTGTGATGTGAAGACCATGCAACCTTGTGATGACATGTCTCATGGAGCATTCTGATGAAAAGACGCTGGGATCATTGTGATTACATGGGTCTTGGAGCACTGTGATGATAAGGGCATGGAACATTATGATGAGAATGTCATGGAGCATTCTGATGACATGCGTCATGGAGATTTGTGATGACAAGTGCAAGGAACATTGTGATCACAGGGGTCTTGGAGCATTGTAATGAAAAGGGCATGGATCATTGTGATGAAAAAGGCATGGAGCCTTGTCATGAAAGAGTTCAATGTGCATACTGACGGCAATAGTCAGAGAGCATTGTGATGACAAGTGTATTGAGCATTGTGATGACAAAAGTCATGGTGCATTGTGATGAGAAGACCATGGATAATTGTGCTGACCAGCGTCATGGGGCATTGTGATGACAAGAGTTATGGAACATCGTGATCACAAGGGTTTGGAGCATTGTGTTGACAGAGGTCATGGAGCATTTTGATTTAATTGTGATGACAATAGCCTGAAGCATTATGATGATGGGCATGGTGCATTGTGATGACAGCGTTCATGGAGCATTGAGATGAAAAGTGGCATGGAGCATTAGTCTGACAAGTTTCATGGATTATTGTGATAAGAGTGGGCATGGCACATTGTGATGACATGGGCATGGAGCACTGTGATAACAAGGTCATAGATTATTGTGAAGAAAGTTGTCAGGGAGAATTGTGATGAAATATGTCATGTTCCAGTTTGATGACAATATCATGGAGCATTGCGATGCCAAGTATCATGGAGGACTGTTGTGACAAATAAAGGAGCATTGTGATGACAAGGGTATTGAGCATTGTGATATCAAGGGCCATTGATAATTTTAATGTCCAGGTCATGAAACATTGTGATGACAATCGCTTGCAGCTTCCTATGACAGGGGTCATGGAGCAATGCTGTGACAAGTGCATGGAGTATTGTGATGACAAGAGCATATAACATTGTTATGTGAAGTGCCATGGAGCATTGTAATGACAAGGACATGGAAAATTTTGAGGACAAGGGACATTGAGTTTGAGATGACAAGGCATGGAGCATTGTGATGGCAAAACCGTGGATCATTGTGATGAGAAGACCTTGGGTAATTGTGATGTCGAGCATCATGGAGCACTGTAATGACAAGGGGCATGAAGCATTGTGATGACAGGTTTCAGGGAGCATTGTGATGACAGGGTTCATGAAGCATTGTGATGACAAGTGCATGGAGCATTGTGATGACAAGTGCATGGAGCATTGCAATGTCAAGTGCATGGAGAATTGTGATGACAAGAGCATGAAACATTGTGATGAGAAGTGTCATGTAGCATTGTGATGTCAAGGACGTGGAGAATTGTGATGACAAGGGACATGGAGAATTGTGATAACCAGGGCATGGAGCATTGTGATGACAGGGGTCATGGAGCATTATTATGACAAGAGCCATAGTGCATTCTGACATAAGATATCACTTATGAAGGGAATGTAAACATGGCTACATATGAAATGAATTAGGGAAGAGAACAGAGTCTCAGATTTAGAAAACACTCTAACACATGCTTAAGGGGAAAGAGAGGTGGGGAGATGCACAAAACAGAAGTTTGATATTAGCACAGGTAATGTTCCATAATCCAAAAACAGAAGAGACAAGCCCTACTCCTTCCTCAGTGAACGGAACTCAACATCCCTATTCCCCGCAGAGAAATATATCTGACTAGTAAGAATTTTAACACCTATGTATTGATATGTCTCCATAAGGGAATGAAGTGTGTCTAGAACGACATAAACATGGCAGTGAGAATCAGCTCAAACACACTATAAAAATGAATTTCAAAACAAAAGATAAAAACAGTAAAATTCTTACACAATACCTTCAGGGGTTCTGATGAAACCTGGAATGACCCTATCTACAATGACAGCTGGATGTGGCATAAGGCTGGTCACTTGGGACTGAGAGGATTGGTGAGATTGGGTGAAAAAATGCCGACCCTTTAAAGCAATAATGCCTGCCACCCATTCCATGGTTCCCATCTCTCCAGGTAGAAGGGAATATCACTACAGTTATAACATGTATGGGAACCTAGAGAATGGAAACCGACTTATGGTGAAAGGTTTCTAAAACTCTACTACTTTTTTCTCTCCTTGTGCTCCAGTTTGACATTCCAACTGCTTTACTATCACTCTCACAACTTGGAGAGTCAGCCCCTATAACATCATGGTTCACACAGTTGGCAAATTCTGCAGAAGATATAAGGGAAGAGAGAGAACCAAAGAGAGAGTAGCTGTAGGCATTTGGATGGCCACATGTCACTCTAATTTCCCGTCACGAAGAGGAATTAACCAAAGTCACAGCCTGCCCCCCCAGAACCAGTATAGTTCCAGAAGCAAAATTGTGGATCTGCGGTCAGCTAACAAAAACGCAAGTTGAAAAATGGAGCTCAGGGCCACAGCAATTCACTAACCTGCAGAGTTATAAAGGACAACTCTCTTCCAAAAATCTGTTGATGGAAAGCCACGAGGCAGAAGTGAAAATGAGGCAGAATGGCATGAAACAGATTTCAAGAGGTACATTGGAATCGCCTTTAAACACAGGAAAAGCATCACAACTTCGAAAATTATGGAAATGGCCATAAAGGGCATATGGGATTTCACGTGAATATATTCAGGAGAAAACGCATATGACCTTTTCAGACAAGCAAGCAAGCGGGCAATGCAAATCTGCACTACAATGAAGTATCACTTCCCACTGGTCAAACAGGACATCCGCAAAATGTGTAAAAACCAGAAAGGCAAGACAGGCCCTGGAGAACAGGGAGCCTTGTTAGGCTGATGGGCGGGATGTAAATTGCCAACTGCCTCTCTGGAGGAGTGCATTGTGTTCCCTAAAACAAGTAAACAACAAAGCTACGGAGCCAAGGGCACTTCCAATCTAGGGAATATACCTTGGGAAAACTGAAAATCAATAAGACAGATCCACAGAAAAATTCAGGGCTGCACTGCTTACAAGAACCTCAACTTGGGTACACCTTAAATATCCCAGGAAAGACAAAAATGGTTCAGGAAATGGTGGTACTTACGTATGATAGAATATCCCTGAGCCATAAAATCAATGTCATAAGGCCAGTAGCAGCAAAATGAGTGGATTCAGGTACGATAATTCTAAGTGAAATAAGTCACACAGAAAAAGAAACTTATCATAAGATATCACTTATGAAGATCCTGTAAACATGGCTACACATGAACTGAGTTAGGAAAGAAAAGAGAGTCTCACATTTAGAAAACAGCCTTATGCCTTCTTAAGGGGGAAGGAGAGGTGGGGTGATGCATAAAACCAGAGTTTGATATTAGTACATGTACCGTTCCAAAAACCAAATATGGAATAGAAAAGACCTACTCCTTCCTCAGTGAAAGGGACTCAACACCTCATATTCACCACAGAGTAATGTATCATACTAGTAAGAATCTTAATACCTATGTATTGATATGTCTCCATAAGGGAAACAAGTGTGTCTAGACTGGCATAAACATGGCAGTGAGAATCAGCTCAAACCCACTATAAAAAGGAATTTCAAAAAAAAAACAAAAAAAAAGGGAAATTTCTTACAATTCCTTCGGGGTCTCTGATGAAACCGGGAATGACCCTATCTACAATGACAGCTGGATGTGGCATAAGTCTGGACACTTGGGACTGAGAGGATTGTTGAGATTGGGTGAGCAAATGCAGACCCTTTAAAGCAATAATGAGTGGCAACCATTCCATTGGTCCCAACTCTGCTGGTTGAAAGCAATATTACTACAGGTATAACAAGTACGGAAAACCTAGAGAATGGACACACTGTGAATACGAAAGGTTTCTAAAACTCAACGAATAGTCCCTCTCCTGGTGCTCCGGTTTGAATTTCCAACTGCATTACTGTCAATCTCCCAACTTGGAGAGACTGCCCCTTTAACCTCCTGCTTCTCACAGGTTGCCAAATTGGCAGAGGATGAAAGGGAAGAGGGAGAACCAATGAGAGAGTAGCTGTTAGGCATTTGGACAGGCACATATCACTCTAATTTCCCGGCCGGAAGCAGAATTAACCAAAGTCTCAGCCACGCACTATGTACCAGCATAGGTCGTGAAGCAATATTTTGGACTTGCGTTCACCTCACAAAAAACAAGTTGAAAACTGGACCTCAGGGGCACAGCAATTCACAAACTGGCAGAGTATAAAAGACAACTATCATCCAAAAATCTGTTGAGGGAAGGCACCGAGGCGGACTTGAAAGCAAGGCCGAATAGCAGGAAACAGATTTCAAGAGTTACTTAGGAATCACCTGTAAAGCACAGGAAGAGAGGCAAAACTTCGCCAATGAAGCACTTGGCCAAAAAGGGCGTATGCGTTTTCTCCTGAATATATTCAGGAGAAAACGCATACGCCCTTTTTGACAACAAAGCAAGCGGGCAATGCAAATCTGCACTACAAAGTAGTATCACTTCCCACCGGTCAAAAGGGATATCTGCAAATGTGTAAAATCCAGAAGGCAAGACACGCCATGGAGAACAGGGAGTCTTGTTATGCTGATGGGCGGGATGTAAATTGCCAACTGCCTCTCTGGAGTAGTGTATTGTCTTCCCTTAAACAAGTAAACAACAGAGCTACAGAGCACAGGGCACTTCCAGTCTAGGGAATATACCTTGGGAAAACTGAAATTCAATAAGACACAGCCACACCAATATTTAGAGCTGCACTGCTTACAAGAACCTCATCTTGTGTTAACCTTAAATTCCCTGGAAAGGTAAAAATGTTACCAAAAATTGTGGTACTTACGTCCAATGAAATATCCCTCAGCCATGAAATCAAGGTCATAAGACGAGTAGCAGCAAAATGAGTGGATTCAGGTACGATGATACTAAATGAAATAAGTCACACAGAAAAAGAAACTTATCATAAGATATCAATTATAGAGATCCTGTAAACATGGCTACACATGAACTGAGTTAGGAAAGAGAACAGAGTCTCACATTTAGAAAACACTCTTATTCCTGCTTAAGGGGGAAGGAGAGGTGGGGTGATGCATAAAACCAGAGTTTGATATAAGCACAGGTACCGTTCGAAAAACCAACAATGGAATAGACAAGACATACACCTTCCTCAGTGAAAGGGACTCAAAACACCATATTTCCCGCAGAGGAATAGATCTGACTAAAAAGAATCTTAAAACCTATGTATTGATATGTCTCCATTAGGGAAACAAGTGTGTCTAGACTGGCATAAACATGGCAGCGAGAATCAGCTCAAACCCACTATAAAAAGGAATTTCAAAAACAAAACAAAACAAAACAGGGCAATTCTTTACAATTCCTTCAGGGTCTCTGATGAAACGTGGAATGACCCTATCTACAATGACAGCTGGATGTGGCATAAGGCTGGACACTTGGGACTGAGAGGATTGTTGAGATTGGGTGAGCAAATACACACCCTTTAAAACTATAATGCATGGCCCCCATTCCATGGGTCCCAACTCTCCAGGTTGAAGGGAATATTACTAGAGCTATAACAGGTACGGGAAACCTAGAGAATGGACACACTGTGAATACGATAGGTTTCTAAAACTCAACGAATAGTCCCTCTCATGGTGCTCCGGTTTGACTTTGCAACTGCTTTACTATCAATCTCCCAACTTGGAGAGACAGCCCCTTTAACTTCCTGGTTCGCACAGGTTGCCAATTTGGCATAGGATGGAAGGGAAGAGGGAGAACCAATGAGAGAGTAGCTGTTAGGCATTTGGACGGGCACATGTCACTCTAATTTCCCAGCAGGAAGAAGAATTAAGCAAAATCTCAGCCACCAACTGCGAACCAGTATAGTTCCTGAACCAAAATTTTGGACTTGCGTTCAGCTCACAAAAAACGATTAGAAAAATGGAGCTCAGGGGCACAGCAATTCACCAACTGGCAGATTAATAATGGACAACTATTGTCCAAAAATCTGTTGAGGGAAGGCAACGAGGCCGACTTGAAATCTAGGAAGAATAGCAGGAAACAGATTTCAAGAGGTACCAAGGAATCACCTGTAAAGCACAGGAAGAGGGGCACAACTTCGATAATGATGCACTTGGCCAAAAAGGGTGTATGCTTTTTCTACTGAATATATTCAGGAGAAAACGCATACGCCCTTTTTGGCCAAGCAAGCAAGCGGGAAATGCAGATCTGCACTACAATGAAGTATCACTTCCCACCAATCCAAAGGGACATCCACAAAATATGTAAAACCAGAAAGGCAAGACAGGCCCTGGAGAAGAGGTAGCCTTGTTATGATGATGGGCAGGATGTAAATTGCCCACTGCCTCACTGGAGGAGTGCACTGTGTTCCCTAAAACAAGTAAACAACAGAGCTACAGCGCTAAGGGCACGTCCAGTCTAGGGAATATACCTTGGGAATACTGAAAATCAATAGGACAGAGCCACCCCGAAATTTAGGGCTACACTGCTTACAAGAACCTCAACTTGGGTACACCTTAAATATCCCAGGAAATATAAAAATGGTTCAAAACATTGTGGTACTTATGTTCGATGGAATGTCCCTCAGCCATGAAATCAATGTCATACGACCAGTAGCAGCAAAGTGAGTGGATTCAGGTACGATTATTCTAAGTGAAATAAGTCATACAGAAAAAGAAACTTATCGATAGATATCACTTATGAAGATCCTGTAAACATGGCTACACATGAACTGAGTTAGGAAAGAGAACAGAGTCTTACATTTAGAAAACACTCTTATGCCTGTTTAAGGGGGAAGGAGAGGTGGGGTGATGCATAAAACCAGAGTTTGATATAAGCCCTGGTACCGTTCCAAAAACCAACTATGGAATAGACAAGACATACACCTTCCTCAGTGAAAGGGACTCAAAACCCCATATTTCCCGCAGAGGAATATATCTGACTACTAAGAATCTTAAAACCTATGTATTGATATGTCTCCATAAGGGAATCAAGTTTGTCTAGCCTGGCATAAACATGGTAGCAAGAATCAGCTCAAAACCACTATAAAAAGGAATTTCAAAAACAAAACAAAAAAACAGGGAAATTTTTTACAATTCCTTCAGGGTGTCTGTTGAAACCTGGAATGACCCTATCTACAATGACACCTGGATATGGCATAAGGCTGGACACTTGGGACTGAGAGGATAGGTGAGATAGGGTGAGCAAATGCAGACCCTTTAAAGCAATAATGCATGGCCCCAATTCCATTGGTCCCAACGCTCCAGGTTGAAGGGAATATTACTACAGCTATAACATGTACGGGAAACCTAGAGAATGGATACACTGTGAATACGAAAGGTTTCTAAAACTCAACGAATAGTCCCTCTGGTGGTGCTCCGGTTTGACTTTCCAACTGCTTTACTATCAATCTCCCAACTTGGAGAGACAGCCCCTTTAACCTCCTGGTTCGCACAGATTGCCAATTTGGCAGAGGATGGAAGGGAAGAGGGAGAACCAATGAGAGAGTAGCTATTAGGCATTTGGACGGGCACATGTCACTCTAATTTCCCGGCAGGAAGAAGAATTAACCAAAGTCTCAGCCACCCACCAGGAACCAGTATAGGTCCTGAACCAAAATTTTGGACTTGCGTTCAGCTCACAAATAACGAGTTGAAAAATGGAGCTCATGGGCACAGCAATTCACAAACTTGCAGAGTAATAAAGGACAACTATCGTCCAAAAATCTGTTGAGGGAAGGCAACAAGGACGACTTGAAATCGAGGCAGAATAGCAGGAAACAGATTTCAAGAGGTACCAAGGAATCGCCTTTAAAGCACAGGAAGAGGGGCACAACTTCGACAATGATTCACTTGGCCGAAATGGGTGTATGCGTTTTCTACTGAATATATTCAGGAGAAAACACATACGCACTTTTTGGCCAAGCAAGCATGCTTGCAATGCAAATCTGCACTACAAAGAAGTATCACTTCCCACCGGTCCAAAGGGACATCCACAAAATGTGTAAAAACCAGAAAGTCAAGACAGGCCCTGCAGAGCAGGGAGCCTTGTTATGCTGATTGGCGCGATGTAAATTGCCAACTGCCTCACTGGAGGAGTGCATTGTCTTCCCTAAAACAAGTAAACAACAGAGCTACAGAGCCAAGGGCATTTCCAGTCTAGGGAATATACCTTGGGAAAACTGAAATCAATAAGACAGAGCCACCCCCAAATTTAGGGCTGCACTGCTTACAAGAACCTCAACTTGGGTACACCTTAAATATCCCAGGAAACCCAAAAATGGTTCAAAAAATTGTGGTACTTACGTACGATGGAATATCCCTCAGCCATGAAATCCATGTCATAAGACCAGTAGCAGCAAAGTGAGTGGATTCAGGTACGATGATTCTAAGTGAAATAAGTCACACAGAAAAAGAAACTTATCATAAGATATCACTTATGAAGATCCTGTAAACATGGCTACACATGAACTGAGTTAGGAAAGAGAACAGAGTCTCACAGTTAGAAAACACTCTTATGCCTGCTTAAGGGGGAAGGAGAGGTGGGGTGATGCATAAAACCAGAGTTTGATATAAGCACAGGTTAATTTCCAAAAACCAACTATGGAATAGACAAGACCTACACCTTCCTCAGTGAAAGGGACTCAAACCGCATATTTCCCGCAGAGGAATTGATCTGACTAGTAAGAATCTTAAAACCTATGTATTGATATGTCTCCGTAAGTGAGTCACGTGTGTCTAGACTGGCATAAACATGGCAGCGAGAATCAGCTCAAACCCACTATAAAAAGGAATTTCAAAAACAAAACACAGAAACAGGCAAATTCTTTACAATTCCTTCAGGGTCTCTGATGATACCTGGAATGACCCTATCTACAATGACAGCTGGATGTGGCATAAGGCTGGACACTTGGGACTGAGAGGATAGGTGAGATAGGGTGAGCAAATGCAGACCCTTTAAAGCAATAATGCATGGCCCCCATTCCATGGGTCCCAACGCTTGAGGTTGAAGGGAATATTACTACAGCTATAACATGTACGGGAAACCTAGAGAATGGACACACTGTGAATATGAAAGGTTTCTAAAACTCAACGAATAGTCCCTCTCGTGGTGCTCCGGTTTGACTTTCCAACTGCTTTACTATCAATCTCCCAACTTGGGGAGACAGCCCCTTTAACCTCGTGGTTCGCACATGTTGCCAATTTGCCAGAGGATGGAAGTGAAGAGGGAGAACAAATGAGAGAGTAGGTGTTAGGCATTTGGACGGGCACATGTCACTCTAACTTCCCGGCAGGAAGAAGAATTAACCAAAGTCTCACCCACCCACGGGGAACCACTATACGTCCTGAACCAAAATTTTGGACTTGTGTTCCGCTCACAAAAAACGAGTTGAAAAATGGAGCACAGGGGCACAGCAATTCACAAACAGGCAGATTAATAAAGGACAAGTATCGTCCAATAATTTGTTCATGGAAGCCAATGAGGATGACTTGAAAGCGAGGCAGAATATCAGGCAACAGATTTCAAGAGGTATGTAGTAATCGCCTGTAAAGCACAGGAAGAGGGGCACAACTTCGACAATGATGCACTTGGCGAAAAAGGGTGTTTGCGTTTTCTCGTGAATATATTTAGGAGAAAACGCATACGCCCTTATTGGCCAAACAAGCAAGCGGGCAATGCTAATCTCCACTACAAAGAAGTATAACTTCCCACCGGTCCAAAGGGATATCCACAAAATGTGTAAAAACCAGAAAGGCAAGACAGGCCCTCGAGAACAGGTAGCCTTGTTATGCTGATGGGCGGGATGTAAATTGCCAACGGCCTCACTGGGGGAGTGCATTGTGTTCCCTAAAACAAGTAAACAACAGAGCTACAGAGCCAAGGCCACTTCCAGTCTAGGGAATATACCTTGGGAAAACTGAAAATCAATAAGACAGAGCCACCCCCAAATTTGGGTGTGCACTGCTTACAAGAACCTCAACTTGGGTACACCTTAAATATCCCAGGAAATATAAAAATGGTTCAAAACATTGTGGTAATTACGTACGAAGGAATATCCCTCAGCCATGAAATCAATGTCATAAGACCAGTAGCAGCAAAGTGAGTGGATACAGGTACGATGATTCTAAGTGAAATAAGTCACACAGAAAAAGAAACTTATCATAAGGTATCACTTATGAAGATCCTGTAAACATGGCTAAATATGTACTGAGTTAGGAAAGAGAGCAGAGGCTCACATTTAGAAAACACTCTTATGCCTGCTTAAGGGGGAAGGAGAGGTGGGGTGATGCATAAAACCAGAGTTTGATATAAGCACAGGTACCGTTCCAAAAACCAACTATGGAATAGGCAACACCTACACCTTCCTCAGTGAAAGGGAATCAAAACCCCATATTTCCCGCAGAGGAATAGATGTGAATAGTAAGAATCTTAAAACCTATGTATTGATATGTCTCCGTAAGGGAAACAAGTGTGCCTAGACTGGCATAAACATGGCAGCGAGAATCAGCTCAAACCCACTATAAAAAGGAATTTCTAAAAGAAAACAAAAAAAACAGTGAAATTCTTTACAATTCCTTCAGGGTCTCTGATGAAACCTGGAATGACCCTATCTACAATGACACCTGGATATGGCATAAGGCTGAACACTTGGGACTGAGAGGATAGGTGAGATAGGGTGAGCAAATGCAGACCCTTTAAAGCAATAATGCATGGCCCCAATTCCATTGGTCCCAACGCTCCAGGTTGAAGGGAATATTACTACAGCTATAACATGTACGGGAAACCTAGAGAATAGATACACTGTGAATACGAAAGGTTTCTAAAACTCAACGAATAGTCCCTCTGGTGGTGCTCCGGTTTGACTTTCCAACTGCTTTACTATCAATCTCCCAACTTGGAGAGACAGCCCCTTTAACCTCCTGGTTCGCACAGATTGCCAATTTGGCAGAGGATGGAAGGGAAGAGGGAGAACCAATGAGAGAGTAGCTATTAGGCATTTGGACGGGCACATGTCACTCTAATTTCCCGGCAGGAAGAAGAATTAACCAAAGTCTCAGCCACCCACCGGGAACCAGTATAGGACATGATCCAAAATTTTGGACTTGCGTTCAGCTCACAAAAAAACGAGTTGAGAAATGGAGCTCAGGGGCACAGCAATTCACAAACTGGCAGAGTGATAAAGGAAAACTATCGTCCAAAAATCTGTTGAGGGAAGTCAACGAGGCGGACTTGAAAGCGAGGCAAAATAGCAGGAAACAGATTTCAAGAGGTACCTAGGAATCGCCTGTAAAGCACAGGAAGAGGGGCACAACTTCGACAAAGTTTCACTTGGCCGAAATGGGCGTATGCGTTTTCTACTAAATATATTCAGGAGAAAACACATACGCCCTTTTAGGCCAAGCAAGCAATCCGGCAATGCAAATCTGCACCAGAAAGAAGTATCGCTTCCCACCGGTCCAAAAGGACATTCTCAAAATGTGTAAAAACCAGAAAGGCAAGACAGGCCCTGGAGAAAAGGAAGCCTTGTTATGATGATGGGCGGAATGTCAATTGCCAACTGCCTCACTGGAGGAGTGCATTGTGTTCCCTAAAACAAGTAAAAAACAAAGCTACAGAGCCAAGGGCACTTCCACTCTAGGGAATATACCTTGGGAAATTTGAAAATCAATGAGACAGAGCCAGCCCCAAATTTAGGGCTGCACTGCTTACAAGAACCTCAACTTGTGTATACCTTAAATATCCCAGGAAATATAAAAATGGTTCAAAAATTTGTGGTATTTATGTACAATGTAATATCTCTCAGCCATGAAATCAATGTCATAAGACCAGTAGCAGCAAAGTGAGTGGTTCAGGTACGATGATTCTAAGTGAAATAAGTCACACAGAAAAAGAAACTTAGCATAAGATATCACTTATGAAGATCCTGTAAACATGGCTACACATGAACTGAGTTAGGAAAGAGAACAGAGTCTCACATTTAGAAAACACACTTATGCCTGCTTAAGGGGGAAGGAGAGGTGGGGTGATGCATAAAACCAGAGTTCGATATAAGTACAGGTACCGTTCCAAAAACCAACTATGGAATAGACAAGAACTACACCTTCCTCAGTAAAAGGGACTCAAAACCACATATTTCCCACAGAGGAATAGAACTGACTAGTAAGAATCTTAAAACCTATGTATTGATATGTCTCCGTAAGGGAATCAAGTGTGTCTTGACTGGCATAGACATTGCAGCGAGAATCAGCTCAAACCCACTATAAAAAGGAATTTCAAAAACAAAACACAAAAACAGGATAATTCTTTACAATTACTTCAGGGTCTCTGATGAAACCTGGAATGACCCAATCTACAATGACAGGTGGGTGTGGCATAAGGCTGGAAACTTGGGACTGAGAGGACTGGTGAGATTGGGTGAGAAATTGCAGACACTATAAAGCAATAATGCATGGCCCCCATTCCATGGGTCCCAACTCTCCAGGTTGAAGGGAATATTACTACAGCTATAACATGTACGGGAAACCTAGAGAATGGACACACTGTGAATATGAAAGGTTTCTAAAACTCAACGAATAGTTCCTCTCCTGGTGCTCCGGTTTGACATTCCAACTGCTTTACGATCAATCTCCCAACTTGGAGAGACAGCCCTTTTAACCTCCTGGTTCGCACAGGTTGCCTATTTGGCAGAGGATGGAAGGGAAGAGGGAGAACAAATGACAGAGTAGCTCATAGGCATTTGGACGGGCACATGTCACTCTAATTTCCCGGCAGGAAGAAGAATTAACCAAAGTCTCAGCCACCCACCAGGAACCAGTATAGGTCCTGAACCAAAATTTTGGACTTGCGTTCAGCTCACAAATAACGAGTTGAAAAATGGAGCTCATGGGCACAGCAATTCACAAACTTGCAGAGTAATAAAGGACAACTATCGTCCAAAAATCTGTTGAGGGAAGGCAACAAGGACGACTTGAAATCGAGGCAGAATAGCAGGAAACAGATTTCAAGAGGTACCAAGGAATCGCCTTTAAAGCACAGGAAGAGGGGCACAACTTCGACAATGATTCACTTGGCCGAAATGGGTGTATGCGTTTTCTACTGAATATATTCAGGAGAAAACACATACGCACTTTTTGGCCAAGCAAGCATGCTTGCAATGCAAATCTGCACTACAAAGAAGTATCACTTCCCACCGGTCCAAAGGGACATCCACAAAATGTGTAAAAACCAGAAAGTCAAGACAGGCCCTGCAGAGCAGGGAGCCTTGTTATGCTGATTGGCGCGATGTAAATTGCCAACTGCCTCACTGGAGGAGTGCATTGTCTTCCCTAAAACAAGTAAACAACAGAGCTACAGAGCCAAGGGCATTTCCAGTCTAGGGAATATACCTTGGGAAAACTGAAATCAATAAGACAGAGCCACCCCCAAATTTAGGGCTGCACTGCTTACAAGAACCTCAACTTGGGTACACCTTAAATATCCCAGGAAACCCAAAAATGGTTCAAAAAATTGTGGTACTTACGTACGATGGAATATCCCTCAGCCATGAAATCCATGTCATAAGACCAGTAGCAGCAAAGTGAGTGGATTCAGGTACGATGATTCTAAGTGAAATAAGTCACACAGAAAAAGAAACTTATCATAAGATATCACTTATGAAGATCCTGTAAACATGGCTACACATGAACTGAGTTAGGAAAGAGAACAGAGTCTCACAGTTAGAAAACACTCTTATGCCTGCTTAAGGGGGAAGGAGAGGTGGGGTGATGCATAAAACCAGAGTTTGATATAAGCACAGGTTAATTTCCAAAAACCAACTATGGAATAGACAAGACCTACACCTTCCTCAGTGAAAGGGACTCAAACCGCATATTTCCCGCAGAGGAATTGATCTGACTAGTAAGAATCTTAAAACCTATGTATTGATATGTCTCCGTAAGTGAGTCACGTGTGTCTAGACTGGCATAAACATGGCAGCGAGAATCAGCTCAAACCCAGTATAAAAAGGAATTTCAAAAACAAAACAAAGAAACAGGCAAATTCTTTACAATTCCTTCAGGGTCTCTGATGATACCTGGAATGACCCTATCTACAATGACAGCTGGATGTGGCATAAGGCTGGACACTTGGGACTGAGAGGATAGGTGAGATAGGGTGAGCAAATGCAGACCCTTTAAAGCAATAATGCATGGCCCCCATTCCATGGGTCCCAACGCTTGAGGTTGAAGGGAATATTACTACAGCTATAACATGTACGGGAAACCTAGAGAATGGACACACTGTGAATATGAAAGGTTTCTAAAACTCAACGAATAGTCCCTCTCGTGGTGCTCCAATTTGACTTTCCAACTGCTTTACTATCAATCTCCCAACTTGGGGAGACAGCCCCTTTAACCTCGTGGTTCGCACATGTTGCCAATTTGCCAGAGGATGGAAGTGAAGAGGGAGAACAAATGAGAGAGTAGGTGTTAGGCATTTGGACGGGCACATGTCACTCTAATTTCCCGGGAGGAAGAAGAATTAACCAAAGTCTCACCCACCCACGGGGAACCACTATACGTCCTGAACCAAAATTTTGGACTTGTGTTCCGCTCACAAAAAACGAGTTGAAAAATGGAGCACAGGGGCACAGCAATTCACAAACTGGCAGATTAATAAAGGACAAGTATCGTCCAATAATTTGTTCATGGAAGCCAATGAGGATGACTTGAAAGCGAGGCAGAATATCAGGCAACAGATTTCAAGAGGTATGTAGTAATCGCCTGTAAAGCACAGGAAGAGGGGCACAACTTCGACAATGATGCACTTGGCGAAAAAGGGTGTTTGCGTTTTCTCGTGAATATATTTAGGAGAAAACGCATACGCCCTTATTGACCAAACAAGCAAGCGGGCAATGCTAATCTCCACTACAAAGAAGTATAACTTCCCACCGGTCCAAAGGGATATCCACAAAATGTGTAAAAACCAGAAAGGCAAGACAGGCCCTCGAGAACAGGTAGCCTTGTTATGCTGATGGGCGGGATGTAAATTGCCAACGGCCTCACTGGGGGAGTGCATTGTGTTCCCTAAAACAAGTAAACAACAGAGCTACAGAGCCAAGGCCACTTCCAGTCTAGGGAATATACCTTGGGAAAACTGAAAATCAATAAGACAGAGCCACCCCCAAATTTGGTGCTGCACTGCTTACAAGAACCTCAACTTGGGTACACCTTAAATATCCCAGGAAATATAAAAATGGTTCAAAACATTGTGGTAATTACGTACGAAGGAATATCCCTCAGCCATGAAATCAATGTCATAAGACCAGTAGCAGCAAAGTGAGTGGATTCAGGTACGATGATTCTAAGTGAAATAAGTCACACAGAAAAAGAAACTTATCATAAGGTATCACTTATGAAGATCCTGTAAACATGGCTAAATATGTACTGAGTTAGGAAAGAGAGCAGAGGCTCACATTTAGAAAACACTCTTATGCCTGCTTAAGGGGGAAGGAGAGGTGGGGTGATGCATAAAACCAGAGTTTGATATAAGCACAGGGACCGTTCCAAAAACCAACTATGGAATAGGCAACACCTACACCTTCCTCAGTGAAAGGGAATCAAAACCCCATATTTCCCGCAGAGGAATAGATGTGAATAGTAAGAATCTTAAAACCTATGTATTGATATGTCTCCGTAAGGGAATCAAGTGTGCCTAGACTGGCATAAACATGGCAGCGAGAATCAGCTCAAACCCACTATAAAAAGGAATTTCTAAAAGAAAACAAAAAAAACAGTGAAATTCTTTACAATTCCTTCAGGGTCTCTGATGAAACCTGGAATGACCCTATCTACAATGACAGCTGGGTTTGGCATAATGCTGGACACTTGGGACTGAGAGGATTGGTGAGATTGGGTGAGCAAATGCAAACCCTTTAAAGCTATAATGCATGGCCCGCATTCCATGGGTCCCAACTCTCCAGGTTGAACGGAATATTACTACAGCTATAACATGTATGGGAAACCTAGAGAATGGACACACTGTGAATACGAAAGGTTTCTAAAACTCAATGAATAGTCCCTCTCCTTTTGTTCCCGTTTGACTTTCCAACTTCTTTACTATCAATCTCCCAACTTGGAGAGACAGCCCCTTTAACCTCCTAGTTCGCACAGGTTGCCAATTTGGCAGAGGATGGAAGGGAAGAGGGAGAACCAATGAGAGAGTAGCTGTTAGGCATTTGGACGGGCACATGTCACTCCAATTTCCCGGCAGGAAGAAGAATTAACCAAAGTCTCAGCCACCCACCGGGAACCAGTATATGTCCTGAAACAAAATTTTGGACTTGCGTTCAGCTCACAAAAAACGAGTTGAAAAATGGAGCTCAGGGGCACAGCAATTCACAAACTGGCAGAGTAATAAAGGACAATTATCGTCCAAAAATTTGTTGATGGAAGGCAATGAGGCCGACTTGAAAGCGAGGAATAATAGCAGGAAATAGATTTCAAGAGGTATGTAGGAATCGCCTGTAAAGCAAAGGAAGAGGGGCACAACTTCGACAATGATGTCCTTGGCCAAAAAGGGTGTATGAGTTTTCTCTTGAATATATTCAGGAGAAAACGCATACGCCCTTTTTGGCCAAGCAAGCAAGCGGGCAATGCAAATCTGCACAACAAAGAAGTATCACTTCCCACCAGTCCAAAGGGACCTCCACAAAATGTGTAAAAATCAGAAAGGCAAGACAGGCCCTGGAGAACTGGTAGCCTTGTTATGATGATGGGCGGGATATAAATTGCCAACTGCCTCACTGGGGGAGTCCATTCTGTTCCCTAATACAAGTAAACAACAGAGCTACAGAGCAAAGGGCACTACCAGTCTAGGGAATATACCTTGGGAAAACTGAAAATCAATAAGACAAAGCCACCCCCAATTTTAGGGCTGCACTGCTTACAAGAACCTCAACTTGGGTACACCTTAAATATCCCAGGAAATATAAAAATGGTTCAAAAAATTGAAGTACTTATGTACGATGGAACATCCCTCAGCCATGAAATCAATGTCATAAGACCAGTAGCAGCAAAGTGAGTGGATTCAGTTACGATGATTCTAAGTGAAATAAGTCACACAGAAAAAGAAACTTATCATAAGATATCACTTATGAAGATCCTGTAAACATGGCTACACTTGAACTGAGTTGGGAAAGAGAACAGAGGCTCACATTTAGAAAACACTCTTATGCCTGCTAAAGTTGGAAG
The DNA here is from genome assembly GCF_025265405.1 of Mesoplodon densirostris. Taxonomy (NCBI): domain Eukaryota; kingdom Metazoa; phylum Chordata; class Mammalia; order Artiodactyla; family Ziphiidae; genus Mesoplodon; species Mesoplodon densirostris. The sequence continues at coordinate 126,584,754 of NC_082661.1, forward strand.
GAGAGGTGGGGTGATGCATAAAAGCAGAGTTTGATATAAGCACAGGTACCGTTCCAAAAACCAACAATGGAAGAGACAAGACCTACACCTTCCTCAGTGAAAGGGACTCAACACCCCATATTTCCCGCAGAGGAATATATGTGACTAGTAAGAATCTTAAAACCTATGTATTGATATGTCTCCTTAAGAGAATCGTGTGTGTAGACTGGCATAAACATGGCAGCGAGAATCAGCTCAAACCCACTATAAAAAGGAATTTCAAACACAAAACAAAAAAACAGGGAAATTCTTTACATTTCCTTCAGGGGCTCTGATGAAACCTGGAATGACCCTATCTACAATGACAGCTGGATGTGGCATAAGGCTGGACACTTGGGACTGAGAGGATTGGTGAGATTGGGTAAGCAAATGCAGACCCTTTAAAGCAATAATGCATGGCCCCCATTCCATGGGTCCCAACTCTCCAGGTTGAAGGGAATATTACTACAGCTATAATATGTACGGGAAACCTAGAGAATAGACACACTGTGAATACGAAAGGTTCCTAAAACTCAACGAATAGTCCCTCTCCTGGTGATCCGGTTTGACTTTCCAACTGCTTTACTATCAATCTCCCAACTTGGAGAGACAGCCCCTTTAACCTCCTAGTTCGCACAGGTTGCCAATATGGCAGAGGATGGAAGGGAAGAGGGAGAACCAATGAGAGAGTAGCTGTTAGGCATTTGGACGGGCACATGTCACTCTAATTTCCCGGCAGGAAGAAGAATTAACCAAAGTCTCACCCACCCTCGTGGAAGCAGTATACGTCCTGAACCAAAATTTGGACTTGAGTTCAGCTCACAATAAATCGAGTTGTAAAATGGAGCTCAGGGGCACAGCAATTCACAAACTGGCAGAGTAGTAAAGGAAAAGTATCGTCCAAAAATTTGTTGATGGAAGGCAATGAGGCCGACTTGAAAGCGAGGAAGAATAGCAGGAAACAGATTTCAAGAGGTATGTAGGAATCGCCTGTAAAGCACTGGAAGAGGGGCACAACTTCGACAATGATGCACTTGGCCAAAATGGGTGTATGCGTTTTCTCATGAATAAATTCAGGAGAAAACGCATACGCACTTTTTGGCCAAACAAGCAAGCGGGCAATGCTAATCTGCTCTACAAAGAAGTATCACTTCCCACCGGTCCAAAGGGACATCCACAAAATGTGTAAAAACCAGAAAGGCAAGACAGGCCCTGGAGAACAGGTAGCCTTGTTATGCTGATGGGGGGGATATAAATTGCCAACTGCCTCACTGGGGGAGTGCATTCTGTTCCCTAATACAAGTAAACAACAGACCTACAGAGCCAAGGGCACTTCCAGTCTAGGGAATATACCTTGGGAAAATTGAAAATCAATAAGACAGAGCCACCCCCAAATTTCGGGCTGCACTGCTTACAAGAACCTCAACTTGGGTACACATTAAATATACCAGGAAATATAAAAATGGTTCAAAACATTGTGGTACTTATGTACGATGGAATATCCCTCAGCCATGAAATCAATGTCATAAGACCAGTAGCAGCAAAGTGAGTGGATTCAGGTAAGATGATTCTAAGTGAAATAAGTCACACAGAAAAAGAAACTTATCATAAGATATCACTTATGAACATCCTGTAAACATGGCTACACATGAACTGAGTTAGGAAAGAGAACAGAGTCTCACATTTAGAAAACACTCTTATGCCTGCTTAAGGGGGAAGGAGAGGTGGGGTGATGCATAAAACCAGAGTTTGATATAAGCACAGGTACTGTTCCAGAAACCAACTATGGAATAGACAAGACCTACACCTTCCGCAGTGAAAGGGACTCAAACCCCCATATTTCCCGCAGATGAATAGATCTGACTAGTAAGAATCATAAAACCTATGTATTGATGTGTCTCCGTAAGGGAATCAAGTGTGCCTAGACTGGCATAAACATGGCAGCGAGAATCAGCTCAAACCCACTATAAAAAGGAATTTCAAAAACAAAACAAAAAAAAACAGGGAAATTCTTTAAAATTCCTTCAGGGTCTCTGATGAAACCTGGAATGACCCTATCTACAAAGAGAGATGGAGTGGCATAAAGCTGGACACTTGGGACTGAGAGGATTGGTGAGATAGTGTGAGCAAATGCAGAACCTTTAAGGCAATAATGCATGGCCCCCATTCCATGGGTCCGAACTCTCCAGGTTGAAGGGAATATTACTACAGCTATAACATGTACGGGAAACCGAGAGAATGGACACACTGTGAATAAAAAATGTTTCTAAAACTCAACGAATAGTCCCTCTCGTGGTGCTCTGGTTTGACTTTCCAACTGCTTTACTATCAATCTCCCAACTTGGAGAGACAGCCCCTTTAACCTCCTAGTTCGCACAGGTTGCCAATTTGGCAGAGGATGGAAGGGAAGAGGGAGAATCAATGAGAGAGTAACTGTGAGGCATTTGGACGGGCACATGTCACTCCAATTTCCCGGCAGGAAGAAGAATTAACCAAAGTCTCAGCCACCCACGGGGAACCAGTATACGTCCTGAACCAAAATTTTGAACTTCCGTTCAGCTCACAAAAAACGAGTTGAAAAATGGAGCTCAGGGGCACAGCAATTCACAAAATGGCAGAGTAATAAAGGACAACTCTCGTCCAAAAATCTGTTCAGGGAAGGCAACGAGTCCGACTTGAAAGCCAGGCAGAATAGCAGGAAACAGATTTCAAGAGGTACATAGGAATCGCCTGTAAAGCACAGGAAGAGGGGCAGAACTACGACACTGATGCATTTGGCAAAAAAGGGCGTATGCGTTTTCTCGTGAATATATTCAGGAGAAAACGCATACACCCTTTTTGGCCAAGCAAGCAAACGGGCAATGCAAATCTGCACTACAAAGAAGTATCACTTCCCACCGGTCCAAAGGGACATCCACAAAATGGGTAAAAACCAGAAAGGCAAGACATGCCCTGGAGATCAGGTAGCCTTGTTATGATGATGGGCAGGATGTAAATTGCCCACTGCCTCAATGGAGGAGTGCATTATGTTCCCTAAAACAAGTAAACAACAGAGCTACAGAGCCAAGGGCACATCCAGTCTAGGGAATATACCTTGGGAAAACTGAAAAACAATAAGACAGAGCCACCTCCAAATTTAGGGCTGCACTGCTTACAAGAACCTCAACTTGGGTACACCTTAAATATCCCAGGAAATATAAAAATGGTTCAAAACATTGTGGTTCTTACGTACGATGGAATATCTCTCAGCCATGATATCAGTGTCATAAGACCAGTAGCAGCAAAGTGAGAGGATTCAGTTATGATGATTCTAAGTGAAATAAGTCACACAGAAAAAGAAACTTATCATAAGATATCACTTATGAAGATCCTGTAAACATGGCTACACATGAACTGTGTTGGGAAAGAGAACAGAGGCTCTCATTTAGAAAACACTCTTATGCCTGCTAAAGAAGGAAGGAGAGGTGGGGTGATGCATAAAACCAGAGTTTGATATAAGCACAGGTACCGTTCCAAAAACCAACTATGGAATAGAAAAGACCTACACCTTCCTCAGTGAAAGGGACTCAATACCCCATATTTCCCACAGAGGAATAGATGTGACTAGTAACTATCTTAAAACTTATGTATTGATATGTGTCCGTAAGGGAAGCAAGTGTGTCTAGACTGGCATAAACATGGCAGCGAGAATCAGCTCAAACACACTATAAAAAGGAATTTCAAAAACAAAACAAGAAAACAGGGAAATTCTTTACAATTCCTTCAGGGGCTCTGATGAAACCTGGAATGACCCTATCTACCAAGAGAGATGGAGTGGCATAAGGCTCGACACTTGGGACTGATAGGATTGGTGAGATTGGGTGAGAAATTGCAGACGCTTTAAAATAATAATGCATGGCCGCCATTCCATGGGTCCCAACTCTCCAGGTTGAAGGGAATATTACTACAGCTATAACATGTACGGGAAACCTAGAGAATGGACACACTGTGAATACGAAAGGTTTCTAAAACTCAATGAATAGTTTCTCTCATGGTGCTACGGTTTGACTTTCCAACTGATTACTATCACTCTCCCAACTTGGAGAGACAGCCCCTTTAACTTCCTTGTTCGCACAGGTTGCCAATTTGGCAGAGGATGGAAGGGAAGAGGGAGAACCAATGAGAGAGTAGCTGTTAGGCATTTGGACGGGCACATGTCACTCTAATTTCCAGGCAGGAAGAAGAACTAACCAAAGTCCCAGCCACCCACGGGGAACCAGTAGACGACCTGAACCAAAATTTTGGACTTGCGTTCAGCTCACAAAAAACGAGTTGAGTAATGGAGCTCAGGGGCACAGCAATTTACAAACTGGCACAGTAATAAAGGACAACTATCTTCCAAAACTCTGTTCAGGGAAGGCAACGAGGCTGACTTGAAAGCTACGCAGAATAGCAGGCATCAGATTTCAAAAGGTATATAGGAATCGCCTGTAAAGCACAGGAAGAGGGGCACAACTTCGACAATGATGCACTTGGCCAAAAAGGGCGTATGCGTTTTCTCGTGAATATATTCAGGGGAAAACACATACACCCTTTTCGGCCAAGCAAGCAAGCGGACAATGCAAATCTGCACTACAAAGAATTATCACTTCCCACTGGTGCAAAGCGACATCCACAAAATGGGTAAAAACCAGAAAGGCAAGACAGGCCCTGGAGAAAGGGTAGCCTTGTTATGCTGATGGGCGGGATGTAAATTGCCCACTGCCTCACTGGAGGAGTGCATTGTGTTCCCTAAAACAAGTAAACAACAGAGCTACAGAGCCAAGGGCACTTCCAGTCTAGGGAATATACCTTGGGAAAACTGAAAATCAATAAGACACAGCCACCCCCAAATTTAGTGCGGCACTGCTTACAAGAACCTCAACCTGGGTACACCTTAAATATCCCAGGAAATATAAAAATGGTTCAAAACATTGTGGTACTTACGTACGATGGAATATCCCTCAGCCATGAAATCAATGTCATAAGACCAGTATCAGCACAGTGAGTGGATTCAGGTAGGATGATTCTAAGTGAAATAAGTCACACAGAAAAAGAAAGCTTATCATAAGATATCACTTATGAAGATCCTGTAAACATGGCTACACATGAACTGAGTTAGGAAAGAGAACAGAGTCTCACATTTAGAAAACACTCTTATGCCTGCTTAAGGGGGAAGGAGAGGTGGGGTGATGCATAAAACCAGAGTTTGATATAAGCAGGGGACCGTTCCAAAAACCAACTATGGAATAGACAAGGCCTACACCTTCCTCAGTGAAAGGTACACAAAACCCCATATTTCCTGCAGAAGAATAAATCTGAGTAGTAAGAATCTTAAAACCTATGTATTGATATGTCTCCGTAAGGGAATCAAGTGTGTCTAGACTGGCATAAACATGGCAGCGAGAATCAGCTCAAACCCACTATAAAAAGGAATTTCAAAAACAAAACTAAAAAACCAGGAAATTCCATACCATTCCTTCAGGGGCTCTGATGAAACCTGGAATGACCGTATCTAAAATGACAGCTCGGTGTGGCATAAGGCTGGACACTTGGGACTGAGAGGATTGGTGAGATTGGGTGAGCAAATGCAGACGCTTTAAAGCAATAATGCATGGCCGCCATTGCATGGGTCCCAACTCTCCAGGTTGAAGGGAATATTACTATAGCTATAACATGTACGGAAAACCTAGAGAATGGACACACTGTGAATACGAAAATTTTCTAAAACTCAACGAATAGTCCCTGTCGTGATGCTCCGGTTTGACTTTCCGACTGCTTTACTATCAATCTCCCAACTCGGAGAGACAGCCCCTTTAACCTCCTTGTTCGCACAGGTTGCCAATTTGGCAGAGGATGGAAGGGAAGAGGGAGAACCAATGAGAGAGTAGCTGTTAGGCATTTGGACGGGCACATGTCACTCTAATTTCCCGGCAGGAAGAAGAATTAACCAAAGTCTCAGCCACCCACGGGGAACCAGTATACGTCCTGAACCAAAATTTTGGACTTGCGTTCAGCTCACAAAAAACGAGTTGAAAAATGGAGCTCAGGGGCTCAAAAATTCACAAAATGGCAGAGCAATAAAGGAGAACTCTCGTCCAAAAATCTGTTCAGGGAAGGCAACGAGGCCGACTTGAAAGCTAGGCAGAATAGCAGGAAACAGATTTCAAGAGGTACATAGGAATCGCCTGTAAAGCACAGGAAGAAGGGCACAGCTTCGACACTGATGCATTTGGCCAAAAAGGGCGTAAGCATTTTCTCGTGAATATATTCAGGAGAAAACGCATACACCCTTTTTGGCCAAGCAAGCAAGCGGGCAATGCAAATCTGCACTACAAAGAAGTATCACTTCCCACCGGTCCAAAGGGACATCCACAAAATGGGTAAAAACCAGAAAGGCAAGACAGGCCCTAGAGAACAGGTAGCCTTGTTATGATGATGGGCGGGAAGTAAATTGCCCACTGCCTCACTGGAGGAGTGCATTGTGTTCCCTAAAACAAGTAAACAACAGAGCTACAGAGCCAAGGGCACTTCCAGTCTAGGGAATATACCTTGGGAAAACTGAAAATCAATAAGACAGAGCCACCCCCAAATTTAGGGCTGCACTGCTTACAAGAACCTCAACTTGGGTACACCTTAAATATCCCAGGAAATATAAAAATAGTTCAAAAAATTGTGGTACTTACGTACGATGGAATATCTCTCAGACATGAAATTAATGTCATAAGACCAGTAGCAGCAAAGTGAGTGGATTCAGTTACGATGATTCTAAGTGAAATAAGTCACAAAGAAAATGAAACTTATCCTAAGATATCACTTATAAAGATCCTGTAAACATGGCTACACATGAACTGAGTTAGGAAAGAGAACAGAGTCTCACCTTTAGAAAACACTCTTATGCCTGCTTAAGGGGAAAAGAGAGGTGGGGTGATGCATAAAATCAGAGTTTTATATAAGCACAGGTACCATTCCAAAAACCAACTACGGAATAGACAAGACCTACACCTTCCTCAGTGAAAGTGATTCAAAACCCCATAATTCCCGCAGAGGAATAGATCTGACTAGTAAGTATCTTAAAACCTATATATTGATATGTCTCTGTAAGGGAAACAAGTGTGTCTAGACTGGCATAAACATGGCAGCGAGAATCAGCTCAAACCCACTATAAAAAGGAATTTCAAACATAAAACAAAAAAAAGGGAAATTCTTTACAATTCCTTCAGGGTCTCTGATGAAACCTAGAATGACCCTATCTACAATGACAGCTGGATGTGGCATAAGGCTGGAAACTTGGGACTGAGAGGATTGGTGAGATTGGGTGGGCAAATGCAGACCCTTTAAAGCAATAATGCAAGGCCCCCATGCCATCTTTCCAAACTCTCCAGGTTGAAGGGAATATTACAACAGCTATAACATGTACGGGAAACCTAGAGAATGGACACACTGTGAATACGAAAGGTTTCTAAAACTCAACGAATAGTCCCTCTCGTGGTGCTCCGGATTGACTTTCCAACTGCTTTACTATCAATCTCCCAACTTGGAGAGACAGCCCCTTTAACCTCCTGGTTCACACAGGTTGCCAATTTCGCAGAGGATGGAAGGGAAGAGGGAGAACCAATGAGAGAGTAGCTGTTAGGCATTTGGACGGGCACATGTCACTCTAATTTCCCGGCAGGAAGAAGAAGTAACCAAAGTCTCAGCCACCCATCGGGAACCAGTATAGGTCCTGAAGCAAAATGTTGGACTTGCGTTCAGCTCACAAAAAACAAGTTGAAAACTGGAGCTCAGGGGCACAGCAATTCACAAACTGGCAGAGTAATAAAGGACAACTATCTTCCAAAAATCTGTTGAGTGAAGGCAACGAGGCCGACTTGAAAGCTAGGCTGAATAGCAGGAAACAGATTTCAAGAGGTACGTAGGAATCGCCTGTAAAGCACAGGAAGAGGGGCAGAACTTCTACAATGATGCACTTGGCCAAAAAGGGCGTATGCGTTTTCTCGTGAATATATTCAGGAGAAAACGCATACGCCCTTTCTGGTCAAGCAAGCAAGCGGGCAATGCAAATCTGCACTACAAAGAAGTATCACTTCCCTCCGGTCCAAAGCGACATCCAGAAAATGGGTAAAAACCAGAAAGGCAAGACAGGCCCTGGAGAACAGGTAGCCTTGTTATGATGATGGGCGGGATGTAAATTGCCCACTGCCTCACTGGAGGAGAGCATTGTGTTCCCTAAAAGAAGTAAACAACAGAGCTACAGAGCCAAGGGCACTTCCAGTCTATGGAATATACCTTGGGAAAACTGAAAATCAATAAGACAGAGCCACCCCCAAATATAGGGCTGCACTGCTTACAGGAATCTCAACGTGGGTACACCTTGAATATCCAAGGAAATATAAAAATGGTTCAAAAAATTGTGGTACTTACGTACGATGGAATATCCCTCAGCCATCAAATCAATATCATAAGACCAGTAGCAGCAATGTGAGTGGATTCAGGTACGATGATTCTAAGTGAATTAAGTCACACAGAAAAAGAAACTTATCATAAGATATCACTTATGAAGATCCTGTAAACATGGCTACACATGAACTGAGTTAGGAAAGAGAATAGAGTCTCACATTTAGAAAACACTCTTATGCCTGCTTAAGGGGGAAGGAGAGGTGGGATGATGCATAAAACCAGAGTTTGATATAAGCAAAGGTACCGTTCCAAAAACCAACTATGGAATAGACAAGACCTACACCTTCCTCAGTGAAAGGGACGCAAAACCCCATAATTCCCGCCGAGGAATAAATCTGACTAGTAAGAATCTTAAAACTTATGTATTGATACGTTTCCCTAAGGGAATCAAGTGTGTCTGAAGTGCCATAAACATGGCAGCAAGAATCAGCTCAAACCCACTACAAAAAGGAATTTTAAAAGCAAAACAAAAAAACAGGGAAATTCTTTACAATTCCTTCAGGGTCTCTGATGAAACCTGGAATGACCCTATCTACAAGGACCGCTGGACTTGGCATAAGGCTGGACACTTGGGACTGAGAGGATTGGTGAGATTGGGTGAGCAAATTCAGACCCTTTAAAGCAATAATGCAAGGCCCCCATGCCATCTGTCACAACTTTCCAGGTTGAAGGGAATATTACTACAGCTATAACATGTACGGGAAACCTAGAGAATGGACACACTGTGAATACGAAAGGTTTCAAAACTCAACGAATAGTCCCTCTCGTGGTGCTCTGGTTTGACATTCCAACCGCTTTACTATCAATCTCCCAACTTGGAGAGACAGCCCCTTTAACCTGCTGGTTCAGACAGGTTGCCAATTAGGCAGAGGATGGAAGGGAATAGGGAGAACCAATGAGAGAGTAGCTGTTAGGCATTTCGACGGGCACATGTCACTCTAACTTCCCGGCAGGAAGAAGAATTAACCAAATTCTCAGCCACTCATCGGGAACCAGTATAGGTCCTAAACCAAAATGTTGGACTTGCGTTCAGCTCACAAAAAACAAGTTGAAAACTGGAGCTCAGGTGCAAAACTATTCACAAACAGGCAGAGTAATAAAGGACAACTATCTTCCAAAAATCTGTTGAGGGAAGGCAATGAGGCCGACTTGAAAGCTAGGCAGAATAGCAGGAAACAGATTTCAAGAGGTACGTAGTAATCACCTGTAAAGCACAGGAAGAGGGGCACAACTTTGACAATGATGCACTTGGCCAAAAAGGGCGTATGCGTTTTCTCGTGAATATATTCAGGAGAAAACGCATACGCCCTTTTTGGCCAAGCAAGCAAGCGGGCAATGCAAATCTGCACTACAAAGAAGTATCACTTCCCACCGGTCCAAAGGGACATCCACAAAATGTGTAAAAATCAGAAAGGCAAGACAGGCCCTGGAGAACAGGTAGCCTTGTTATGCTGATGGGCGGGATGTAAATTGCCAACTGCCTCACTGGAGGAGTGCATTGTGTTCCCTAAAACAAGTAAACAACAATGCTACAGAGCCAAGGGCACTTCCAGTCTAGGGAATATACCTTGGGAAAACTGAAAATCAATAAGACAGAGCCACCCTCAAATTTAGGGCTGCACTGCTTACAAGAACCTCAACTTGGGTACACCTTAAATATCCCAGGAAATATATAAATGGTTCAAAAATTGTGGTACTTACGTACGATGGAATATCCCTCAGCCATGAAATTAATGTCATAAGACCAGTAGCAGCAAAGTGAGTGGATTCAGGTACGATGATTCTAATTGAAATATGTCACAGAGAAAATGAAACTTATCCTAAAATATCACTTATGAAGATCCTGTAAACATGGCTACACATGAACTGAGTTAGGAAAGAGAACAGAGTCTCACATTTAGAAAACACTCTTATGCCTACTTAAGGGGGAAGGAGAGGTGGGGTGATGCATGAAACCAGAGTTTGATATAAGCACAGGTACCGTTCCAAAAACAAACTATGGAATAGACAAGATCTACACCTTCCTCAGTGAAAGGGATTCAAAACCCCATATTTCCCGCAGAGGAATAGTTCTGACTAGTAAGAATCTTAAAACCTATGTATTGATATGACTCCGTAAGGGAATCAAGTTTGTCTAGACTGGCATAAACATGGCAGTGAGAATCAGCTCTAACCCACTATAAAAAGGAATTTCAAAAACAAAACAAAAAAACAGGGAAATTCTTTACAATTCCTTCAGGGTCTCTGATGAAACCTGGAATGACCCTATCTACAATGACAGCTGGATGTGGCATAAGGCTGGACACTTGGGACTGAGAGGATTGGTGAGATTGGGTGAGCAAATGCAGACCCTTTAAAGCAATAATGCATGGCCCCCATTCCTTGGGTCCCAACTCTCCAGGTTGAAGGGAATATTACTACAGCTGTAACATGTACGGGAAACCTAGAGAATGGACACACTGTGAATACGAAAGGTTTCTAAAACTCCACGAAGAGTCCCTCTCGCGGTGCTCCGGTTTAACTTTACAAGTGCTTTACTATCAATCTGCCAACTTGGAGAGACAGCCCCTTTAACCTCCTGGTACACACAGGTTGCCAATTTGGCAGAGGATGGAAGGGAATAGGAGAACCAATGAGAGAGTAGCTGTTAGGCATTTAGACGGGCACATGTCACTCTAATTTCCCGGCAGGAAGAAGAATTAACCAAATTCTCAGCCACCCATCGGGAACCAGTATAGGTCCTGAACCAAAATTTTGGACTTGCGTTCAGCTCACAAAAAACGAGTTGAAAAATGGAGCTGAGGGGCACAGCAATACACAAACTGGCAGAATAATAAAGGATAACTATCGTCCAAATATCTTTTGAGGGAAGGCAACGGGGCCGACTTGAAAGCTAGGCAGAATAGCAAGAAACAGATTTCAAAAGGTACATAGGAATCGCCTGAAAAGCACAGGAAGAGGGGCACAACTTCGAAAATGATGTACTTTCCCAAACAGGGTGTATGCGTTTTCTCCTGAATATATTCAGGAGAAAACGCATACGCACTTTTTGGCCAAGCAAGCAAGCGGGCAATGCAAATCTGCACTACAAAGAAATATCAGTTCCCACCGGTTCAAAGGGGCATCCACAAAATGTGTAAAAAACAGAAAGGCAAGACAGGCCCTGGAGAACCGGTAGACTTGTTTTGATGATGGGCGGGATGTAAATTGCCAACTGCCTCACAGCAGGAGTGCATTGTGTTCCCTAAAACAAGTAAACAACAGAGCTACAGAGCCAAGGGCACTTCCAGTCTAGGGAATATACCTTGGGAAAACTGAAAATCAATAAGACAGAGCCACCCCCAAATTTAGGGCTGCACTGCTTACAAGAACCTCAACTTCGGTACACCTTAAATATCCCAGGAAATGTAAAAATGGTTCAAAAAATAGTGGTACTTACGTATGATGGAATATCCCTCAGCCATGAAATCAATGTCATAAGACCAGTAGCAGCAAAGTGAGTGGATTCAGGTACGATGATTCTAAGTGAAATAAGTCACACAGAAAAAGAAACTTATCATAAGATATCACTTATGAAGTTCCTGTAAACATGGCTACACATGAACTGAGTTAGGAAAGAGAGCAGAGTCTCACATTTAGAAAACACTCTTATGCCTGCTGAAGGGGGAAGGAGAGGTGGGGTGATGCATAAAACCAAAGTTTGATATAAGCACAGGTACCGTTCCATAAACCAACTATGGAATAGACAAGACCTACACCTTCCTCAGTGAAAGGGATTCAACCCCATATTTCCCGCAGAAGAATAGATCTGACTAGTAAGAATCTTAAAACCTATGTATTGATATGTCTCCGTAAGGGAATCAAGTGTGTCTAGACTGGCTTATATATGGCAGTGAGAATCAGCTCAAACCCACTATAAAAAGGAATTTCAAACACAAAACAAAAAAACAGGGAAATTCTTTACAATTCCTTCAGGGTCTCTGATGAAACCTGGAATGACCCTATCTACAATGACAGCTGGATGTGGCATAAGGCTGGACACTTGGGACCAAGAGGATTGGTGAGATTGGGTGAGCAAATGCAGACCCTTTAATGCAATAATGCAAGGCCCCCATGACATCTGTCCCAACTCTCCAGGTTGAAAGGAATATTACTACAGCTAAAACATGTACGGGAAACCTAGAAAATGGACACACTGTGAATACGAAAGGTTTCTAAAACTCCACGAAGAGTCCCTCTCGCGGTGCTCTGGTTTAACTTTACAACTGCTTTACTATCAATCTGCCAACTTGGAGAGACAGCCCCTTTAACCTCCTGGTACACACAGGTTGCCAATTTGGCAGAGGATGGAAGGGAATAGGAGAACCAATGAGAGAGTAGCTGTTAGGCATTTAGACGGGCACATGTCACTCTAATTTCCCGGCAGGAAGAAGAATTAACCAAATTCTCAGCCACCCATCGGGAACCAGTATAGGTCCTGAACCAAAATTTTGGACTTGCGTTCAGCTCACAAAAAAACGAGTTGAAAACTGGAGCTCGGGGGCACAGCAATTCACAAACAGACAGAGTAATAAAGGACAACTATCGTCCAAAAATCTGTTGACGGAAGGCAATGAGGCGGACGTGAAATTGATGCAGAATATCAGGAAACAGATTTCAAGAGGTACGTAGGAATCGCCTGTAAAGCACAGGAAGAGGGGCACAACTTTGACAATGATGCACTTGGCCAAACAGGGCTTATGCGTTTTCTCCTGAATATATTCAGGAGAAAACGCATAAGACCTATTTGGCCAAGCAAGCAAGCGGGAAATGAAAATCTGCACTACAAAGAAGTATCACTTCCCACCGGTCCAAAGGGACATCCACAAAATGTGTAAAAAACAGAAAGGCAAGACAGGCCCTGGAGAAAAGGTAGCCTTGTTATGCTGATGGGCGAGATGTAAATTGCCAACTGCCTCACTGGAGGAGTGCATTGTGTTCCCTAAAACAAGTAAACAACAGAGCTACAGAGCCAAGGGCACTTCCAGTCTAGGGAACATACCTTGGGAATACTGAAAATCAATAAGACAGAGCCACCCCCAAATTTAGGGCTGCACTGCTAACAAGAACCTCAACTTGGGTACACCTTAAAAAGCCCAGGAAATATAAAAATGGTTCAAAACATTGTGGTAATTACGTACGATGGAATACCCCTCAGCCATGAAATCAATGTCATAAGATCAGTAGCAGCAAAGTGAGTGGATTCAGGTACGATGATTCTAAGTGAAATAAGTCACACAGAAAAAGAAACTTATCATAAGATATCACTTATGAAGATCCTGTAAACATGGCTACACATGAACTGAGTTAGGAAAGAGAACAGAGTCTCACATTTACAAAACACTCTTATGCCTGCTTAAGGGGGAAGGAGAGGTGGGGTGATGCATAAAACCAGAGTTTGATATAAGCACAGATACTGTTCCAAAAACCAACTGTGGAAGAGACAAGAACTACACCTTCCTTAGTGAAAGGGACTCAAAAACACATATTTCCCGCAGAGGAATTGATCTGACTAGTAAGAATCTTAAAACCTATGTATTTATATGTCACCATAAGGGAATCAAGTGTGCCTAGACTGGCATAAACATGGCAGCGAGAATCAGCTCAAACCCACTATAAAAAGGAATTTCAAACACAAAACAAAAAAACAGGGAAATTCTTTACAATTCCTTCAGGGTCTCTGATGAAACGTGGAATGACCCTATCTACAATGACACGTAGATGTGGCATAAGGCTGGACACTTGGGACTGAGAGGATTGGTGAGACTGGGTGAGCAAATGCAGACCCTTTAAAGCAATATTGCCTGGCCCACATTCCATGGGTCCCAACTCTCCAGGTTGAAGGGAATATTTCTACAGCTATAACATGTACGGGAACCCTAGAGAAGGGACACACTGTGAGTACGAAAGGTTTCTAAAACTCAACGAATTGTCCCTCTCCTTTTGTTCCGGTTTGACTTTCCAACTGCTTTACTATCAATCTCCCAACTTGGAGAGACAGCCCCTTTAACCTCCTGTTTCACACAGGTTGCCAATTTGGCAGAGGATGGAAGGGAAGAGGAGAACCAATGAGAGAGTAGCTGTTAGGCCTTTGGACGGGCACATGTCACTCTAATTTCCCGGCAGGAAGAAGAATTAACCAAAGTCTCAGCCACCCACGGGGAACCAGTATAGTTCCTGAAGCAAAATTTTGCACTTGCGTTCAGCTCACAAAAAACGAGTTGAAAAATGGAGCTCAGGGGCAAAGCAATTCACAAAATGGCAGAGTAATAAAGGACAACTATCGTCCAAAAATCTGTTCAGGGAAGGCAACGAGGCCGACTTGAAAGCTAGGCAGAATAACAGGGAACTGATTTCAAGAGGTACGTAGGAATCGCGTGTAAAGCATAGGAAGAGGGGCACAACTTCGAAAATGATGCACTTGGCCAAACACGACGTATGCATTTTCTTGTGAATATATTCAAGAGAAAACGCATACGCCCTTTTTGGCCAAGCATGCAAGGGGGCAATGCAAATCTGCACTACAAAGAAGTATCACTTCCCTCTGGTCCAAAGGGACATCCACAAAATGGGTAAAAACCAGAAAGGCAAGACAGGCCCTGGAGAACAGGTAGCCTTGTTATGATGATGGGCGGGATGTAAATTGCTCACTGCCTCATTGGAGGAGTGCATTGTGTTCCCTAAGACAAGTAAACAACAGAGCTACAGAGCCAAGGGCCCTTCCAGTCTAGGGAATATACCTTGGGAAAACTGAAAATCAATGACAGAGCCACCCCCAAATTTAGGGTTGCACTGCTTACAAGAACCTCAACTTGGGTACACCTTAAATATCCCAGGAAATATAAAAATGGTTCAAAAAATTGTGTTACTTACGTACGATGGAATATCCCTCAGCCATGAATTCAATGTCATAAGACCAGTAGCAGCAAAGTGAGTGGATGCAGGTACGATGATTCTAAGTGAAATAAGTCACACAGAAAAAGAAACTTATCCTAAGATATCACTTATGAAGATCCTTTAAACATGGCTACACATGAATTGAGTTAGGAAAGAGAACAGAGTCTCACATTTAGAAAACACTCTTATGCCTGCTTAAGGGGGAAGGAGAGGTGGGGTGATGCATAAAACCAGAGTTTGATATAAGCACAGGTACCGTTCCAAAAACCAACTATTGAATAGAAAAGACCTACACCTTCCTCGGTGAAAGGGATTCAAAACCCCATATTTCCCGCAGAGGAATAGATCTGACTAGTAAGAATATTAAAACCTATGTATTGATATGTCTCCGTAAGGGAATCAAGTGTGTCTAGACTGGCATAAACATGGCAGCGAAAATCAGCTCAAACCCACTATAAAAAGGAATTTCAAAAACAAAACAAAAAAACAGGGAAATTCTTTACAATTCCTTCAGGGTCTCTGATGAAACCTGGAATGACCCTATCTACAATGACAGCTGGATGTGGCATAAGGCTGGACACTTGGGACTGAGAGGATTGGTGAGATTGGGTGAGCAAATGCAGACCCTTTAAAGCAATAATTCATGGCCCCCATTCCTTGGTTCTCAACTCTCCAGGTTGAAGGGAATATTACTACAGCTATAACATGTATGGGAAACCTAGAGAATGGACACACTGTGAATTCGAAAGGTTTCTAAAACTCAACGAATAGTCCCTCTCGTGGTGCTCCGGTTTGCCTTTCCAACTGCTTTACTATCAATCTCCCTACTTGGAGAGACAGCCCCTTTAACCTCGTGGTTCGCACATGTTGCCAAATTGGCAGAGGATGGAAGGGAAGAGGTAGAACCAATGAGGGAGTAGCTGTTAGGCATTTGGACGGGCACATGTCACTCTAATTTCCAGGCAGGAAGAAGAATTAACCAAAGTCTCAGCCACCCATGGGGAACCAGTATACGTCCTGAACCAAAATTTTGGACTTGCGTTCAGCTCACAAAAATCGAGTTGAAAAATGGAGCTCAGGGGCACAGCAGTTCATAAAATGGCAGAGTAAAAAAGGACAACTATCGTCCAAAAATCTGTTGAGGGAAGGCAACGAGGCCGACTTGAAAGCTAGGCAGAATAGCAGGAAACAGATTTCAAGAAGTACATAGGAATTGCCTGTAAAGCACAGGAAGAGGGACACAACTTCGACAATGATGCACTGGGCCAAAAAGAGCATATGCATTTTCACGTGAATATATTCAGGAGAAAACGCATACGCCCTTTTTGGCCAAGCAAGCAAGCGGGCAATGCAAATCTGCACTACAAAGAAGTATCAATTCCCACCGGTCCAAAGGGACATCCACAAAATGTGTAAAAAACAGAAAGGCAAGACAGGCCCTGGAGAACCGGTAGACTTGTTTTGATGATGGGCGGGATGTAAATTGCCAACTGCCTCACTGCAGGAGTGCATTGTGTTCCCTAAAACAAGTAAACAACAGAGCTACAGAGCCAAGGGCACTTCCAGTCTAGGGAATATACCTTGGGAAAACTGAAAATCAATAAGACAGAGCCACCCCCAAATTTAGGGTTGCACTGCTTACAAGAACCTCAACTTGGGTACACCTTAAATATCCCAGGAAATATAAAAATGGTTCAACAAATTGTGTTACTTACGTACGATGGAATATCCCTCAGCCATGAATTCAATGTCATAAGACCAGTAGCAGCAAAGTGAGTGGATGCAGGTACGATGATTCTAAGTGAAATAAGTCACACAGAAAAAGAAACTTATCCTAAGATATCACTTATGAAGATCCTTTAAACATGGCTACACATGAATTGAGTTAGGAAAGAGAACAGAGTCTCACATTTAGAAAACACTCTTATGCCTGCTTAAGGGGGAAGGAGAGGTGGGGTGATGCATAAAACCAGAGTTTGATATAAGCACAGGTACCGTTCCAAAAACCAACTATTGAATAGAAAAGACCTACACCTTCCTCGGTGAAAGGGATTCAAAACCCCATATTTCCCGCAGAGGAATAGATCTGACTAGTAAGAATATTAAAACCTATGTATTGATATGTCTCCGTAAGGGAATCACGTGTGTATAGACTGGCATAAACATGGCAGCGAAAATCAGCTCAAACCCACTATAAAAAGGAATTTCAAAAACAAAACAAAAAAACAGGGAAATTCTTTACAATTCCTTCAGGGTCTCTGATGAAACCTGGAATGACCCTATCTACAATGACAGCTGGATGTGGCATAAGGCTGGACACTTGGGACTGAGAGGATTGGTGAGATTGGGTGAGCAAATGCAGACCCTTTAAAGCAATAATTCATGGCCCCCATTCCTTGGTTCTCAACTCTCCAGGTTGAAGGGAATATTACTACAGCTATAACATGTATGGGAAACCTAGAGAATGGACACACTGTGAATTCGAAAGGTTTCTAAAACTCAACGAATAGTCCCTCTCGTGGTGCTCCGGTTTGCCTTTCCAACTGCTTTACTATCAATCTCCCTACTTGGAGAGACAGCCCCTTTAACCTCGTGGTTCGCACATGTTGCCAAATTGGCAGAGGATGGAAGGGAAGAGGTAGAACCAATGAGGGAGTAGCTGTTAGGCATTTGGACGGGCACATGTCACTCTAATTTCCAGGCAGGAAGAAGAATTAACCAAAGTCTCAGCCACCCATGGGGAACCAGTATACGTCCTGAACCAAAATTTTGGACTTGCGTTCAGCTCACAAAAATCGAGTTGAAAAATGGAGCTCAGGGGCACAGCAGTTCATAAAATGGCAGAGTAAAAAAGGACAACTATCGTCCAAAAATCTGTTGAGGGAAGGCAACGAGGCCGACTTGAAAGCTAGGCAGAATAGCAGGAAACAGATTTCAAGAAGTACATAGGAATTGCCTGTAAAGCACAGGAAGAGGGACACAACTTCGACAATGATGCACTGGGCCAAAAAGAGCATATGCATTTTCACGTGAATATATTCAGGAGAAAACGCATACGCCCTTTTTGGCCAAGCAAGCAAGCGGGCAATGCAAATCTGCACTACAAAGAAGTATCAATTCCCACCGGTCCAAAGGGACATCCACAAAATGTGTAAAAAACAGAAAGGCAAGACAGGCCCTGGAGAACCGGTAGACTTGTTTTGATGATGGGCGGGATGTAAATTGCCAACTGCCTCACTGCAGGAGTGCATTGTGTTCCCTAAAACAAGTAAACAACAGAGCTACAGAGCCAAGGGCACTTCCAGTCTAGGGAATATACCTTGGGAAAACTGAAAATCAATAAGACAGAGCCACCCCCAAATTTAGGGTTGCACTGCTTACAAGAACCTCAACTTGGGTACACCTTAAATATCCCAGGAAATATAAAAATGGTTCAAAAAATAGTGGTACTTACGTATGATGGAATATCCCTCAGCCATGAATTCAATGTCATAAGACCAGTAGCAGCAAAGTGAGTGGATTCAGGTACGATGATTCTAAGTGAAATAAGTCACACAGAAAAAGAAACTTATCATAAGATATCACTTATGAAGTTCCTGTAAACATGGCTACACATGAACTGAGTTAGGAAAGAGAGCAGAGTCTCACATTTAGAAAACACTCTTATGCCTGCTTAAGGGGGAAGGAGAGGTGGGGTGATGCATAAAACCAAAGTTTGATATAATCACAGGTACCGTTCCATAAACCAACTATGGAATAGACAAGACCTACACCTTCCTCAGTGAAAGGGACTCAAACCGCATATTTCCCGCAGAAGAATAGATCTGACTAGTAAGAATCTTAAAACCTATGTATTGATATGTCTCCGTAAGGGAATCAAGTGTGTCTAGACTGGCTTATATATGGCAGTGAGAATCAGCTCAAACCCACTATAAAAAGGAATTTCAAACACAAAACAAAAAAACAGGGAAATTCTTTACAATTCCTTCAGGGTCTCTGATGAAACCTGGAATGACCCTATCTAAAATGACAGCTGGATGTGGCATAAGGCTGGACACTTGGGACCAAGAGGATTGGTGAGATTGGGTGAGCAAATGCAGACCCTATAATGCAATAATGCAAGGCCCCCATGACATCTCTCCCAACTCTCCAGGTTGAAGGGAATATTACTACAGCTATAACATGTACGGGAAACCTAGAAAATGGACACACTGTGAATACGAAAGGTTTCTAAAACTCCAGGAAGAGTCCCTCTCGCGGTGCTCCGGTTTAACTTTACAACTGCTTTACTATCAATCTGCCAACTTGGAGAGAGCCCCTTTAACCTCCTGGTACACACAGGTTGCCAATTTGGCAGAGGATGGAAGGGAATAGGAGAACCAATGAGAGAGTAGCTGTTAGGCATTTAGACGGGCACATGTCACTCTAATTTCCCGGCAGGAAGAAGAATTAACCAAATTCTCAGCCACCCATCGGGAACCAGTATAGGTCCTGAACCAAAATTTTGGACTTGCGTTCAGCTCACAAAAAAACGAGGTGAAAACTGGAGCTCGGGGGCACAGCAATTCACAAACAGGCAGAGTAATAAAGGACAACTATCGTCCAAAAATCTGTTGACGGAAGGCAATGAGGTGGACGTGAAATTGATGCAGAATATCAGGAAACAGATTTCAAGAGGTACTTAGGAATCGCCTGTAAAGCACAGGAAGAGGGGAACAACTTCGACAATGATGCAGTTGGACAAAAAGGGCGTATGAGTTTTCTCCTGAATATATTCAGGAGAAAATGCATACGCCCTTTTTGACCAAGCAAGCAAGCGAGCAATGCAAATCTGCACTACAAAGAAGTATCACTTCCGACCGGTCCAAAGGGACATCCACAATATGTGTAAAAACCAGAAAGGCAAGACAGGCCCTGGAGAACAGGTAGCCTTGTTATGATGATGGGCGGGATGTAAATTGCCAACTGCCTCACTGGAGGAGTGCATTGTGTTCCCTAAAACAAGAAAACAACAGAGCTACAGAGCCAAGGTCACTTGCAGTCTAGGGAATATACCTTGGGAAAACTGAAAATGAATAAGACAGAGCCACCCACAAATTTAGGGCTGCACTGCTAACAAGAACCTCAACTTGGGTACACCTTAAATATCCCAGGAAATATAAAAATGGTTCAAAAAATTGTGGTACTTACGAACGATGGAATACCCCTCAGCCATGAAATCAATGTCATAAGATCAGTAGCAGCAAAGTGAGTGGATTCAGGTACGATGATTCTAAGTGAAATAAGTCACACAGAAAAAGAAACTTATCTTAAGATATCACTTATGAAGATCCTGTAAACATGGCTACACATGAACTGAGTTGGGAAAGAGAGCAGAGTCTCACATTTAGAAAACAGTCTTATGCCTGCTTAAGGGGGAAGGAGAGGTGGGGTGATGCATAAAACCAGAGTTTGATATAAGCACAGGTACCGTTCCAAAACCCAACTATGGAATAGACAAGACCTACACCTTCCTCAGTGAAAGGGACTCAAAACCCCATATTTCCCGCAGAGGAATTGATCTGACTAGTAAGTATCTTAAAACCTATGTATTGATATGTCTCCGTAAGTGAGTCACGTGTGTCTAGACTGGCATAAACATGGCAGCGAGAATCAGCTCAAACCCACTATAAAAAGGAATTTCAAACACAAAACAAAAAACAGGGAAATTCTTTACAATTCCTTCAGGGTCTCTGATGAAACCTGGAATGACCCTATCTACAGTGACAGCTGGATTTGGCATAAGGCTGGACACTTGGGACCGAGAGGATTGGTGAGATTGGGTGAGCAAATGCAGACCCTTTAATGCAGTAATGCATGGCCCCCATGCAATCTCTCCCAACTCTCCAGGTTGAAGGGAATTTTACTACATCTGTAACATGTATGGGAAACCTAGAGAATGGACACACTGTGAATACGAAAGGTTTCTAAAACTCCACGAAGATTCCCTTCGCGGTGCTCCGGTTTAACTTTACAACTGCTTTACTATCAATCTGCCAACTTGGAGAGACAGCCCCTTTAACCTCCTGGTTCACACAGGTTGCCAATTTGGCAGAGGATGGAAGGGAATAGGAGAACCAATGAGACAGTAGCTGTTAGGCATTTGGACGGGCACATGTCACTCTAATTTCCTGGCAGGAAGAAGAATTAACCAAAGTCTCAGCCACCCATGGGGAACCAGTATACGTCCTGAACCAAAATTTTGGACTTGCGTTCAGCTCACAAAAAACGAGTTGAAAAATGGAGCTGAGGGGCACAGCAATACACAAACTGGCAGAGTAATAAAGGATAACTATCGTCCAAAAATCTTTTGAGGGAAGGCAACGGGGCCGACTTGAAAGCTAGGCAGAATAGCAGGAAACAGATTTCAAGAGGTACGTAGGAATCTCCTGTAAAGCACAGGAAGAGGGGCACAACTTTGACAATGATGCACTTGGCCAAACAGGGCTTATGCGTTTTCTCCTGAATATATTCAGGAGAAAACGCATAAGCCCTATTTGGCCAAGCAAGCAAGCGGGAAATGAAAATCTGCACTACAAAGAAGTATCACTTCCCACCGGTCCAAAGGGACATCCACAAAATGTGTAAAAAACAGAAAGGCAAGACAGGCCCTGCAGAACAGGTAGCCTTGTTATGCTGATGGGCGGGATGTAAATTGCCAACTGCCTCACTGGAGGAGTGCATTGTGTTCCCTAAAACAAGTAAACAACATAGCTACAGAGCCAAGGGCACTTCCAGTCTAGGGAACATACCTTGGGAATACTGAAAATCAATAAGACAGAGCCACCCCCAAAATTAGGGCTGCACTGCTTACAAGAACCTCAACTTGGGTACACCTTAAAAAGCCCAGGAAATATAAAAATGGTTCAAAACATTGTGGTAATTACGTACGATGGAATACCCCTCAGCCATGAAATCAATGTCATAAGATCAGTAGCAGCAAAGTGAGTGGATTCAGGTACGATGATTCTAAGTGAAATAAGTCACACAGAAAAAGAAACTTATCATAAGATATCACTTATGAAGATCCTGTAAACATGGCTATACATGAACTGAGTTAGGAAAGAGAACAGAGTCTCACATTTACAAAACACTCTTATGCCTGCTTAAGGGGGAAGGAGAGGTGGGGTGATGCATAAAACCAGAGTTTGATATAAGCACAGATACTGTTCCAAAAACCAACTGTGGAAGAGACAAGACCTACACCTTCCTTAGTGACAGGGACTCAAAAACACATATTTCCCGCAGAGGAATTGATCTGACTAGTAAGAATCTTAAAACCTATGTATTTATATGTCACCATAAGGGAATCAAGTGTGCCTAGACTGGCATAAACATGGCAGCGAGAATCAGCTCAAACCCACTATAAAAAGGAATTTCAAACACAAAACAAAAAAACAGGGAAATTCTTTCCAATTCCTTCAGGGTCTCTGATGAAACGTGGAATGACCCTATCTACAATGACAGCTAGATATGGCATAAGGCTGGACACTTGGGACTGAGAGGATTGGTGAGATTGGGTGAGCAAATGCATACCCTTTAAAGCAATAATGCCTGGCCCACATTCCATGGGTCCCAACTCTCCAGGTTGAAGGGAATATTTCTACAGCTATAACATGTACGGGAACCCTAGAGAAGGGACACACTGTGAGTACGAAAGGTTTCTAAAACTCAACGAATTGTCCCTCTCCTTTTGTTCCGGTTTGACTTTCCAACTGCTTTACTATCAATCTCCCAACTTGGAGAGACAGCCCCTTTAACCTCCTGTTTCACACAGGTTGCCAATTTGGCAGAGGATGGAAGGGAAGAGGAGAACCAATGAGAGAGTAGCTGTTAGGCCTTTGGACGGGCACATGTCACTCTAATTTCCCGGCAGGAAGAAGAATTAACCAAAGTCCCAGCCACCCACGGGGAACCAGTATAGTTCCTGAAGCAAAATTTTGCACTTGCGTTCAGCTCACAAAAAAACGAGTTGAAAAATGGAGCTCAGGGGCAAAGCAATTCACAAAATGGCAGAGTAATAAAGGACAACTATCGTCCAAAAATCTGTTCAGGGAAGGCAACGAGGCCGACTTGAAAGCTAGGCAGAATAACAGGGAACTGATTTCAAGAGGTAGGTAGGAATCGCGTGTAAAGCACAGGAAGAGGGGCACAACTTCGAAAATGATGCACTTGGCCAAACACGACGTATGCATTTTCTTGTGAATATATTCAAGATAAAACGCATACGCCCTTTTTGGCCAAGCATGCAAGGGGGCAATGCAAATCTGCACTACAATGAAGTATCACTTCCCTCCGGTCCAAAGGGACATCCACAAAATGGGTAAAAACCAGAAAGGCAAGACAGGCCCTGGAGAACAGGTAGCCTTGTTATGATGATGGGCGGGATGTAAATTGCTCACTGCCTCATTGGAGGAGTGCATTGTGTTCCCTAAAACAAGTAAACAACAGAGCTACAGAGCCAAGGGCCCTTCCAGTCTAGGGAATATACCTTGGGAAAACTGAAAATCAATGACAGAGCCACCCCCAAATTTAGGGTTGCACTGCTTACAAGAACCTCAACTTGGGTACACCTTAAATATCCCAGGAAATATAAAAATGGTTCAAAAAATTTTGTTACTTACGTACGATGGAATATCCCTCAGCCATGAATTCAATGTCATAAGACCAGTAGCAGCAAAGTGAGTGGATTCAGGTACGATGATTCTAAGTGAAATAAGTCACACAGAAAAAGAAACTTATCATAAGATATCACTTATGAAGATCCTGTAAACATGGCTACACGTGAACTGAGTTAGGAAAGAGAACAGAGTCTCACATTTAGAAAACACTCTTATGCCTGCATAAAGGGGATGGAGAGGTGGGGTGATGCATAAAACCAGAGTTTGATATAAGCACAGGTACCGTTCCAAAAACCAACTATGGAATAGAAAAGACCTACACCTTCCTCGGTGAAAGGGATTCAAAACCCCATATTTCCCGCAGAGGAATAGATCTGACTAGTAAGAATATTAAAACCTATGTATTGATATGTCTCCGTAACGGAATCAAGTGTGTCTAGACTGGCATAAACATGGCAGCGAAAATCAGCTCAAACCCACTATAAAAGGGAATTTCAAAAACAAAACAAAAAAACAGGGAAATTCTTTACAATTCCTTCAGGGTCTCTGATGAAACCTGGAATGACCCTATCTACAATGACAGCGGAATGTGGCATAAAGCTGGACACTTGGGACTGAGAGGATTGGTGAGATTGGGTGAGCAAATGCAGACCCTTTAAAGCAATAATTCATGGCCCCCATTCCTTGGTTTCCAACTCTCCAGGTTGAAGGGAATATTACTACAGCTATAACATGTACGGGAAACCTAGAGAATGGACACACTGTGAATTCGAAAGGTTTCTAAAACTAAACGAATAGTCCCTCTCGTGGTGCTCCGGTTTGCCTTTCCAACTGCTTTACTATCAATCTCCCTACTTGGAGAGACAGCCCCTTTAACCTCGTGGTTCGCACATGTTGCCAAATTGGCAGAGGATGGAAGGGAAGAGGGAGAACCAATGAGAGAGTAGCTGTTAGGCATTTGGACGGGCATATGTCACTCTAATTTCCAGGCAGGAAGAAGAATTAACCAAAGTCTCAGCCACCCATGGGGAACCAGTATACGTCCTGAACCAAAATTTTGGACTTGCGTTCAGCTCACAAAAATCGAGTTGAAAAATGGAGCTCAGGGGCACAGCAGTTCATAAAATGGCAGAGTAAAAAAGGACAACTATCGTCCAAAAATCTGTTGAGGGAAGGCAACGAGGCCGACTTGAAAGCTAGGCAGAAAGCAGGAAACAGATTTCAGGAAGTACATAGGAATTGCCTGTAAAGCACAGGAAGAGGGACACAACTTCGACAATGATGCACTGGGCCAAAAAGAGCATATGCATTTTCTCGTGAATATATTCAGGAGAAAACGCATACGCCCTTTTTGGCCAAGCATTCAAGCGGGCAATGCAAATCTGCTCTACAAAGAAGTATCAATTCCCACCGGTCCAAAGGGACATCCACAAAATGTGTAAGAAACAGAAAGGCAAGACAGGCCCTGGAGAACCGGTAGACTTGTTTTGATGATGGGCGGAATGTAAATTGCCAACTGCCTCACTGCAGGAGTGCATTGTGTTCCCTAAAACAAGTAAACAACAGAGCTACAGAGCCAAGGGGACTTCCAGTCTAGGGAATATACCTTGGGAAAACTGAAAATCAATAAGACAGAGCCACCCCCAAAT
This sequence comes from Mesoplodon densirostris, assembly GCF_025265405.1. NCBI lineage: Eukaryota > Metazoa > Chordata > Mammalia > Artiodactyla > Ziphiidae > Mesoplodon > Mesoplodon densirostris. Next base: position 126,610,495 of record NC_082661.1, read on the forward strand.
TTAGGGCTGCACTGCTTACAAGAACCTCAACTTCGGTACACCTTAAATATCCCAGGAAATGTAAAAATGGTTCAAAAAATAGTGGTACTTACGTATGATGGAATATCCCTCAGCCATGAAATCAATGTCATAAGACCAGTAGCAGCAAAGTGAGTGGATTCAGGTACGATGATTCTAAGTGAAATAAGTCACACAGAAAAAGAAACTTATCATAAGATATCACTTATGAAGTTCCTGTAAACATGGCTACACATGAACTGAGTTAGGAAAGAGAGCAGAGTCTCACATTTAGAAAACACTCTTATGCCTGCTTAAGGGGGAAGGAGAGGTGGGGTGATGCATAAAACCAAAGTTTGATATAAGCACAGGTACCGTTCCATAAACCAACTATGGAATAGACAAGACCTACACCTTCCTCAGTGAAAGGGACTCAAACCCCATATTTCCCGCAGAAGAATAGATCTGACTAGTAAGAATCTTAAAACCTATGTATTGATATGTCTCCGTAAGGGAATCAAGTGTGTCTAGACTGGCTTATATATGGCAGTGAGAATCAGCTCAAACCCACTATAAAAAGGAATTTCAAACACAAAACAAAAAAACAGGGAAATTCTTTACAATTCCTTCAGGGTCTCTGATGAAACCTGGAATGACCCTATCTACAATGACAGCTGGATGTGGCATAAGGCTGGACACTTGGGACCAAGAGGATTGGTGAGATTGGGTGAGCAAATGCAGACCCTTTAATGCAATAATGCAAGGCCCCCATGACATCTGTCCCAACTCTCCAGGTTGAAGGGAATATTACTACAGCTATAACATGTACGGGAAACCTAGAAAATGGACACACTGTGAATATGAAAGGTTTCTAAAACTCCATGAAGAGTCCCTCTCGCGGTGCTCCGGTTTAACTTTACAACTGCTTTACTATCAATCTGCCAACTTGGAGAGACAGCCCCTTTAACCTCCTGGTACACACAGGTTGCCAATTTGGCAGAGGATGGAAGGGAATAGGAGATCCAATGAGAGAGTAGCTGTTAGGCATTTAGACGGGCACATGTCACTCTAATTTCCCGGCAGGAAGAAGAATTAACCAAATTCTCAGCCACCCATCGGGAACCAGTATAGGTCCTGAACCAAAATTTTGGACTTGCGTTCAGCTCACAAAAAAACGAGGTGAAAACTGGAGCTCGGGGGCACAGCAATTCACAAACAGGCAGAGTAATAAAGGACAACTATCGTCCAAAAATCTGTTGACGGAAGGCAATGAGGCGGACGTGAAATTGATGCAGAATATCAGGAAACAGATTTCAAGAGGTACGTAGGAATCGCCTGTAAAGCACAGGAAGAGGGGCACAACTTCGACAATGATGCAGTTGGACAAAAAGGGCGTATGAGTTTTCTCCTGAATATATTCAGGAGAAAATGCATACGCCCTTTTTGACCAAGCAAGCAAGCGAGCAATGCAAATCTGCACTACAAAGAAGTATCACTTCCGACCGGTCCAAAGGGACATCCACAATATGTGTAAAAACCAGAAAGGCAAGACAGGCCCTGGAGAACAGGTAGCCTTGTTATGATGATGGGCGGGATGTAAATTGCCAACTGCCTCACTGGAGGAGTGCATTGTGTTCCCTAAAACAAGAAAACAACAGAGCTACAGAGCCAAGGTCACTTGCAGTCTAGGGAATATACCTTGGGAAAACTGAAAATGAATAAGACAGAGCCACCCCCAAATTTAGGGCTGCACTGCTTACAAGAACCTCAACTTGGGTACACCTTAAATATCCCAGGAAATATAAAAATGGTTCAAAAAATTGTGGTACTTACGTACGATGGAATACCCCTCAGCCATGAAATCAATGTCATAAGATCAGTAGCAGCAAAGTGAGTGGATTCAGGTATGATGATTCTAAGTGAAATAAGTCACACAGAAAAAGAAACTTATCTTAAGATATCACTTATGAAGATCCTGTAAACATGGCTACACATGAACTGAGTTGGGAAAGAGAGCAGAGTATCACATTTAGAAAACACTCTTATGCCTGCTTAAGGGGGAAGGAGAGGTGGGGTGATGCATAAAACCAGAGTTTGATATAAGCACAGGTACCGTTCCAAAACCCAACTATGGAATAGACAAGACCTACACCTTCCTCAGTGAAAGGGACTCAAAACCCCATATTTCCCGCAGAGGAATTGATCTGACTAGTAAGAATCTTAAAACCTATGTATTGATATGTCTCCGTAAGTGATTCACGTGTGTCTAGACTGGCATAAACATGGCAGCGAGAATCAGCTCAAACCCACTATAAAAAGGAATTTCAAACACAAAACAAAAAACAGGGAAATTCTTTACAATTCCTTCAGGGTCTCTGATGAAACCTGGAATGACCCTATCTACAGTGACAGCTGGATGTGGCATAAGGCTGGACACTTGGGACCGAGAGGATTGGTGAGATTGGGTGAGCAAATGCAGACCCTTTAATGCAGTAATGCGTGGCCCCCATGCAATCTCTCCCAACTCTCCAGGTTGAAGGGAATTTTACTACATCTCTAACATGTACGGGAAACCTAGAGAATGGACACACTGTGAATACGAAAGGTTTCTAAAACTCCACGAAGAGTCCCTTCGCGGTGCTCCGGTTTAACTTTACAACTGCTTTACTATCAATCTGCCAACTTGGAGAGACAGCCCCTTTAACCTCCTGGTTCACACAGGTTGCCAATTTGGCAGAGGATGGAAGGGAATAGGAGAACCAATGAGACAGTAGCTGTTAGGCATTTGGACGGGCACATGTCACTCTAATTTCCTGGCAGGAAGAAGAATTAACCAAAGTCTCAGCCACCCATGGGGAACCAGTATACGTCCTGAACCAAAATTTTGGACTTGCGTTCAGCTCACAAAAAACGAGTTGAAAAATGGAGCTGAGGGGCACAGCAATACACAAACTGGCAGAGTAATAAAGGATAACTATCGTCCAAAAATCTTTTGAGGGAAGGCAACGGGGCCGACTTGAAAGCTAGGCAGAATAGCAGGAAACAGATTTCAAGAGGTACGTAGGAATCTCCTGTAAAGCACAGGAAGAGGGGCACAACTTTGACAATGATGCACTTGGCCAAACAGGGCTTATACGTTTTCTCCTGAATATATTCAGGAGAAAACGCATAAGCCCTGTTTGGCCAAGCAAGCAAGCGGGAAATGAAAATCTGCACTACAAAGAAGTATCACTTCCCACCGGTCCAAAGGGACATCCACAAAATGTGTAAAAAACAGAAAGGCAAGACAGGCCCTGCAGAACAGGTAGCCTTGTTATGCTGATGGGCGGGATGTAAATTGCCAACTGCCTCACTGGAGGAGTGCATTGTGTTCCCTAAAACAAGTAAACAACAGAGCTACAGAGCCAAGGGCACTTCCAGTCTAGGGAACATACCTTGGGAATACTGAAAATCAATAAGACAGAGCCACCCCCAAATTTAGGGCTGCACTGCTTACAAGAACCTCAACTTGGGTACACCTTAAAAAGCCCAGGAAATATAAAAATGGTTCAAAACATTGTGGTAATTACGTATGATGGAATACCCCTCAGCCATGAAATCAATGTCATAAGATCAGTAGCAGCAAAGTGAGTGGATTCAGGTACGATGATTCTAAGTGAAATAAGTCACACAGAAAAAGAAACTTATCATAAGATATCACTTATGAAGATCCTGTAAACATGGCTACACATGAACTGAGTTAGGAAAGAGAACAGAGTCTCACATTTAGAAAACACTCTTATGCCTGCTTAAGGGGGAAGGAGAGGTGGGGTGATGCATAAAACCAGAGTTTGATATAAGCACAGATACTGTTCCAAAAACCAACTGTGGAAGAGACAAGACCTACACCTTCCTTAGTGAAAGGGACTCAAAAACACATATTTCCCGCAGAGGAATTGATCTGACTAGTAAGAATCTGAAAACCTATGTATTTATATGTCACCGTAAGGGAATCAAGTGTGCCTAGACTGGCATAAACATGGCAGCGAGAATCAGCTCAAACCCACTATAAAAAGGAATTTCAAACACAAAACAAAAAAACAGGGAAATTCTTTACAATTCCTTCAGGGTCTCTGATGAAACGTGGAATGACCCTATCTACAATGACAGCTAGATGTGGCATAAGGCTGGACACTTGGGACTGAGTGGATTGGTGAGATTGGGTGAGCAAATGCAGACCCTTTAAAGCAATAATGCCTGGCCCACATTCCATGGGTCCCAACTCTCCAGGTTGAAGGGAATATTTCTACAGCTATAACATGTACGGGAACCCTAGAGAAGGGACACACTGTGAGTACGAAAAGTTTCTAAAACTCAACGAATTGTCCCTCTCCTTTTGTTCCGGTTTGACTTTCCAACTGCTTTACTATCAATCTCCCAACTTGGAGAGACAGCCCCTTTAACCTCCTGTTTCACACAGGTTGCCAATTTGGCAGAGGATGGAAGGGAAGAGGAGAACCAATGAGAGAGTAGCTGTTAGGCCTTTGGACGGGCACATGTCACTCTAATTTCCCGGCAGGAAGAAGAATTAACCAAAGTCTCAGCCACCCACGGGGAACCAGTATAGTTCCTGAAGCAAAATTTTGCACTTGCGTTCAGCTCACAAAAAACGAGTTGAAAAATGGAGCTCAGGGGCAAAGCAATTCACAAAATGGCAGAGTAATAAAGGACAACTATCGTCCAAAAATCTGTTCAGGGAAGGCAACGAGGCCGACTTGAAAGCTAGGCAGAATAACAGGGAACTGATTTCAAGAGGTAGGTAGGAATCGCGTGTAAAGCACAGGAAGAGGGGCACAACTTCGAAAATGATGCACTTGGCCAAACACGACGTATGCATTTTCTTGTGAATATATTCAAGAGAAAACGCATACGCCCTTTTTGGCCAAGCATGCAAGGGGGCAATGCAAATCTGCACTACAAAGAAGTATCACTTCCGACCGGTCCAAAGGGACATCCACAATATGTGTAAAAACCAGAAAGGCAAGACAGGCCCTGGAGAACAGGTAGCCTTGTTATGATGATGGGCGGGATGTAAATTGCCAACTGCCTCACTGGAGGAGTGCATTGTGTTCCCTAAAACAAGAAAACAACAGAGCTACAGAGCCAAGGTCACTTGCAGTCTAGGGAATATACCTTGGGAAAACTGAAAATGAATAAGACAGAGCCACCCCCAAATTTAGGGCTGCACTGCTTACAAGAACCTCAACTTGGGTACACCTTAAATATCCCAGGAAATATAAAAATGGTTCAAAAAATTGTGGTACTTACGTACGATGGAATACCCCTCAGCCATGAAATCAATGTCATAAGTTCAGTAGCAGCAAAGTGAGTGGATTCAGGTACGATGATTCTAAGTGAAATAAGTCACACAGAAAAAGAAACTTATCTTAAGATATCACTTATGAAGATCCTGTAAACATGGCTACACATGAACTGAGTTGGGAAAGAGAGCAGAGTATCACATTTAGAAAACACTCTTATGCCTGCTTAAGGGGGAAGGAGAGGTGGGGTGATGCATAAAACCAGAGTTTGATATAAGCACAGGTACCGTTCCAAAACCCAACTATGGAATAGACAAGACCTACACCTTCCTCAGTGAAAGGGACTCAAAACCCCATATTTCCCGCAGAGGAATTGATCTGACTAGTAAGAATCTTAAAACCTATGTATTGATATGTCTCCGTAAGTGATTCACGTGTGTCTAGACTGGCATAAACATGGCAGCGAGAATCAGCTCAAACCCACTATAAAAAGGAATTTCAAACACAAAACAAAAAACAGGGAAATTCTTTACAATTCCTTCAGGGTCTCTGATGAATCCTGGAATGACCCTATCTACAGTGACAGCTGGATGTGGCATAAGGCTGGACACTTGGGACCGAGAGGATTGGTGAGATTGGGTGAGCAAATGCAGACCCTTTAATGCAGTAATGCGTGGCCCCCATGCAATCTCTCCCAACTCTCCAGGTTGAAGGGAATTTTACTACATCTCTAACATGTACGGGAAACCTAGAGAATGGACACACTGTGAATACGAAAGGTTTCTAAAACTCCACGAAGAGTCCCTTCGCGGTGCTCCGGTTTAACTTTACAACTGCTTTACTATCAATCTGCCAACTTGGAGAGACAGCCCCTTTAACCTCCTGGTTCACACAGGTTGCCAATTTGGCAGAGGATGGAAGGGAATAGGAGAACCAATGAGACAGTAGCTGTTAGGCATTTGGACGGGCACATGTCACTCTAATTTCCTGGCAGGAAGAAGAATTAACCAAAGTCTCAGCCACCCATGGGGAACCAGTATACGTCCTGAACCAAAATTTTGGACTTGCGTTCAGCTCACAAAAAACGAGTTGAAAAATGGAGCTGAGGGGCACAGCAATACACAAACTGGCAGAGTAATAAAGGATAACTATCGTCCAAAAATCTTTTGAGGGAAGGCAACGGGGCCGACTTGAAAGCTAGGCAGAATAGCAGGAAACAGATTTCAAGAGGTACGTAGGAATCTCCTGTAAAGCACAGGAAGAGGGGCACAACTTTGACAATGATGCACTTGGCCAAACAGGGCTTATACGTTTTCTCCTGAATATATTCAGGAGAAAACGCATAAGCCCTGTTTGGCCAAGCAAGCAAGCGGGAAATGAAAATCTGCACTACAAAGAAGTATCACTTCCCACCGGTCCAAAGGGACATCCACAAAATGTGTAAAAAACAGAAAGGCAAGACAGGCCCTGCAGAACAGGTAGCCTTGTTATGCTGATGGGCGGGATGTAAATTGCCAACTGCCTCACTGGAGGAGTGCATTGTGTTCCCTAAAACAAGTAAACAACAGAGCTACAGAGCCAAGGGCACTTCCAGTCTAGGGAACATACCTTGGGAATACTGAAAATCAATAAGACAGAGCCACCCCCAAATTTAGGGCTGCACTGCTTACAAGAACCTCAACTTGGGTACACCTTAAAAAGCCCAGGAAATATAAAAATGGTTCAAAACATTGTGGTAATTACGTATGATGGAATACCCCTCAGCCATGAAATCAATGTCATAAGATCAGTAGCAGCAAAGTGAGTGGATTCAGGTACGATGATTCTAAGTGAAATAAGTCACACAGAAAAAGAAACTTATCATAAGATATCACTTATGAAGATCCTGTAAACATGGCTACACATGAACTGAGTTAGGAAAGAGAACAGAGTCTCACATTTAGAAAACACTCTTATGCCTGCTTAAGGGGGAAGGAGAGGTGGGGTGATGCATAAAACCAGAGTTTGATATAAGCACAGATACTGTTCCAAAAACCAACTGTGGAAGAGACAAGACCTACACCTTCCTTAGTGAAAGGGACTCAAAAACACATATTTCCCGCAGAGGAATTGATCTGACTAGTAAGAATCTGAAAACCTATGTATTTATATGTCACCGTAAGGGAATCAAGTGTGCCTAGACTGGCATAAACATGGCAGCGAGAATCAGCTCAAACCCACTATAAAAAGGAATTTCAAACACAAAACAAAAAAACAGGGAAATTCTTTACAATTCCTTCAGGGTCTCTGATGAAACGTGGAATGACCCTATCTACAATGACAGCTAGATGTGGCATAAGGCTGGACACTTGGGACTGAGTGGATTGGTGAGATTGGGTGAGCAAATGCAGACCCTTTAAAGCAATAATGCCTGGCCCACATTCCATGGGTCCCAACTCTCCAGGTTGAAGGGAATATTTCTACAGCTATAACATGTACGGGAACCCTAGAGAAGGGACACACTGTGAGTACGAAAGGTTTCTAAAACTCAACGAATTGTCCCTCTCCTTTTGTTCCGGTTTGACTTTCCAACTGCTTTACTATCAATCTCCCAACTTGGAGAGACAGCCCCTTTAACCTCCTGTTTCACACAGGTTGCCAATTTGGCAGAGGATGGAAGGGAAGAGGAGAACCAATGAGAGAGTAGCTGTTAGGCCTTTGGACGGGCACATGTCACTCTAATTTCCCGGCAGGAAGAAGAATTAACCAAAGTCTCAGCCACCCACGGGGAACCAGTATAGTTCCTGAAGCAAAATTTTGCACTTGCGTTCAGCTCACAAAAAACGAGTTGAAAAATGGAGCTCAGGGGCAAAGCAATTCACAAAATGGCAGAGTAATAAAGGACAACTATCGTCCAAAAATCTGTTCAGGGAAGGCAACGAGGCCGACTTGAAAGCTAGGCAGAATAACAGGGAACTGATTTCAAGAGGTAGGTAGGAATCGCGTGTAAAGCACAGGAAGAGGGGCACAACTTCGAAAATGATGCACTTGGCCAAACACGACGTATGCATTTTCTTGTGAATATATTCAAGAGAAAACGCATACGCCCTTTTTGGCCAAGCATGCAAGGGGGCAATGCAAATCTGCACTACAAAGAAGTATCACTTCCCTCCGGTCCAAAGGGACATCCACAAAATGGGTAAAAACCAGAAAGGCAAGACAGGCCCTGGAGAACAGGTAGCCTTGTTATGATGATGGGCGGGATGTAAATTGCTCACTGCCTCATTGGAGGAGTGCATTGTGTTCCCTAAAACAAGTAAACAACAGAGCTACAGAGCCAAGGGCCCTTCCAGTCTAGGGAATATACCTTGGGAAAACTGAAAATCAATGACAGAGCCACCCCCAAATTTAGGGTTGCACTGCTTACAAGAACCTCAACTTGGGTACACCTTAAATATCCCAGGAAATATAAAAATGGTTCAAAAAATTTTGTTACTTACGTACGATGGAATATCCCTCAGCCATGAATTCAATGTCATAAGACCAGTAGCAGCAAAGTGAGTGGATTCAGGTACGATGATTCTAAGTGAAATAAGTCACACAGAAAAAGAAACTTATCCTAAGATATCACTTATGAACATCCTGTAAACATGGCTACACATGAATTGAGTTAGGAAAGAGAACAGAGTCTCACATTTAGAAAACACTCTTATGCCTGCTTAAGGGGGAAGGAGAGGTGGGGTGATGCATAAAACCAGAGTTTGATATAAGCACAGGTACCGTTCCAAAAACCAACTATGGAATAGAAAAGACCTACACCTTCCTCGGTGAAAGGGATTCAAAACCCCATATTTCCCGCAGAGGAATAGATCTGACTAGTAAGAATATTAAAACCTATGTATTGATATGTCTCCGTAAGGGAATCAAGTGTGTCTAGACTGGCATAAACATGGCAGCGAAAATCAGCTCAAACCCACTATAAAAAGGAATTTCAAAAACAAAACCAAAAAACAGGGAAATTCTTTACAATTCATTCAGGGTCTCTGATGAAACCTGGAATGACCCTATCTACAATGACAGCTGGATGTGGCATAAGGCTGGACACTTGGGACTGAGAGGATTGGTGAGATTGGGTGAGCAAATGCAGACCCTTTAAAGCAATAATTCATGGCCCCCATTCCTTGGTTCCCAACTCTCCAGGTTGAAGGGAATATTACTACAGCTATAACATGTACGGGAAACCTAGAGAATGGACACACTGTGAATTCGAAAGGTTTCTAAAACTAAACGAATAGTCCCTCTCGTGGTGCTCCGGTTTGCCTTTCCAACTGCTTTACTATCAATCTCCCTACTTGGAGAGACAGCCCCTTTAACCTCGTGGTTCGCACATGTTGCCAAATTGGCAGAGGATGGAAGGGAAGAGGTAGAACCAATGAGAGAGTAGCTGTTAGGCATTTGGACGGGCACATGTCACTCTAATTTCCAGGCAGGAAGAAGAATTAACCAAAGTCTCAGCCACCCATGGGGAACCAGTATACGTCCTGAACCAAAATTTTGGACTTGCGTTCAGCTCACAAAAATCGAGTTGAAAAATGGAGCTCAGGGGCACAGCAGTTCATAAAATGGCAGAGTAAAAAAGGACAACTATCGTCCAAAAATCTGTTGAGGGAAGGCAACGAGGCCGACTTGAAAGCTAGGCAGAATAGCAGGAAACAGATTTCAAGAAGTACATAGGAATTGCCTGTAAAGCACAGGAAGAGGGACACAACTTCGACAATGATGCACTGGGCCAAAAAGAGCATATGCATTTTCTCGTGAATATATTCAGGAGAAAACGCATACGCCCTTTTTGGCCAAGCAAGCAAGCGGGCAATGCAAATATGCACTACAAAGAAGTATCAATTCCCACCGGTCCAAAGGGACATCCACAAAATGTGTAAAAAACAGAAAGGCAAGACAGGCCCTGGAGAACCGGTAGACTTGTTTTGATGATGGGCGGGATGTAAATTGCCAACTGCCTCACTGCAGGAGTGCATTGTGTTCCCTAAAACAAGTAAACAACAGAGCTACAGAGCCAAGGGCACTTCCAGTCTAGGGTATATACTTAGGGAAAACTGAAAATCAATAAGACAGAGCCACCCCCAAATTTAGGGCTGCACTGCTAACAAGAACCTCAACTTCGGTACACCTTAAATATCCCAGGAAATATAAAAATGGTTCAAAAAATAGTGGTACTTACGTATGATGGAATATCCCTCAGCCATGAATTCAATGTCATAAGACCAGTAGCAGCAAAGTGAGTGGATTCAGGTACGATGATTCTAAGTGAAATAAGTCACACAGAAAAAGAAACTTATCCTAAGATATCACTTATGAAGATCCTTTAAACATGGCTACACATGAATTGAGTTAGGAAAGAGAACAGAGTCTCACATTTAGAAAACACTCTTATGCCTGCTTAAGGGGGAAGGAGAGGTGGGGTGATGCATAAAACCAGAGTTTGATATAAGCACAGGTACCGTTCCAAAAACCAACTATGGAATAGAAAAGACCTACACCTTCCTCGGTGAAAGGGATTCAAAACCCCATATTTCCCGCAGAGGAATAGATCTGACTAGTAAGAATATTAAAACCTATGTATTGATATGTCTCCGTAAGGGAATCAAGTGTGTCTAGACTGGCATAAACATGGCAGCGAAAATCAGCTCAAACCCACTATAAAAAGGAATTTCAAAAACAAAACAAAAAAACAGGGAAATTCTTTACAATTCCTTCAGGGTCTCTGATGAAACCTGGAATGACCCTATCTACAATGACAGCTGGATGTGGCATAAGGCTGGACACTTGGGACTGAGAGGATTGGTGAGATTGGGTGAGCAAATGCAGACCCTTTAAAGCAATAATTCATGGCCCCCATTCCTTGGTTCCCAACTCTCCAGGTTGAAGGGAATATTACTACAGCTATAACATGTACGGGAAACCTAGAGAATGGACACACTGTGAATTCGAAAGGTTTCTAAAACTAAACGAATAGTCCCTCTCGTGGTGCTCCGGTTTGCCTTTCCAACTGCTTTACTATCAATCTCCCTACTTGGAGAGACAGCCCCTTTAACCACGTGGTTCGCACATGTTGCCAAATTGGCAGAGGATGGAAGGGAAGAGGTAGAACCAATGAGAGAGTAGCTGTTAGGCATTTGGACGGGCACATGTCACTCTAATTTCCAGGCAGGAAGAAGAATTAACCAAAGTCTCAGCCACCCATGGGGAACCAGTATAGGTCCTGAACCAAAATTTTGGACTTGCGTTCAGCTCACAAAAATCGAGTTGAAAAATGGAGCTCACGGGCACAGCAATTCATAAAATGGCAGAGTAAAAAAGGACAACTATCGTCCAAAAATCTGTTGAGGGAAGGCAACGAGGCCGACTTGAAAGCTAGGCAGAATAGCAGGAAACAGATTTCAAGAAGTACATAGGAATTGCCTGTAAAGCACAGGAAGAGGGACACAACTTCGACAATGATGCACTGGGCCAAAAAGAGCATATGCATTTTCTCGTGAATATATTCAGGAGAAAACGCATACGCACTTTTTGGCCAAGCAAGCAAGCGGGCAATGCAAATCTGCACTACAAAGAAGTATCAATTCCCACCGGTCCAAAGGGACATCCACAAAATGTGTAAAAAACAGAAAGGCAAGACAGGCCCTGGAGAACCGGTAGACTTGTTTTGATGATGGGCGGGATGTAAATTGCCAACTGCCTCACTGCAGGAGTGCATTGTGTTCCCTAAAACAAGTAAACAACAGAGCTACAGAGCCAAGGGCACTTCCAGTCTAGGGAATATACCTTGGGAAAACTGAAAATCAATAAGACAGAGCCACCCCCAAATTTAGGGCTGCACTGCTAACAAGAACCTCAACTTCGGTACACCTTAAATATCCCAGGAAATGTAAAAATGGTTCAAAAAATAGTGGTACTTACGTATGATGGAATATCCCTCAGCCATGAAATCAATGTCATAAGACCAGTAGCAACAAAGTGAGTGGATTCAGGTACGATGATTCTAAGTGAAATAAGTCACACAGAAAAAGAAACTTATCATAAGATATCACTTATGAAGTTCCTGTAAACATGGCTACACATGAACTGAGTTAGGAAAGAGAGCAGAGTCTCACATTTAGAAAACACTCTTATGCCTGCTTAAGGGGGAAGGAGAGGTGGGGTGATGCATAAAACCAAAGTTTGATATAAGCACAGGTACCGTTCCATAAACCAACTATGGAATAGACAAGACCTACACCTTCCTCAGTGAAAGGGACTCAAACCCCATATTTCCCGCAGAAGAATAGATCTGACTAGTAAGAATCTTAAAACCTATGTATTGATATGTCTCCGTAAGGGAATCAAGTGTGTCTAGACTGGCTTATATATGGCAGTGAGAATCAGCTCAAACCCACTATAAAAAGGAATTTCAAACACAAAACAAAAAAACAGGGAAATTCTTTACAATTCCTTCAGGGTCTCTGATGAAACCTGGAATGACCCTATCTACAATGACAGCTGGATGTGGCATAAGGCTGGACACTTGGGGCCAAGAGGATTGGTGAGATTGGGTGAGCAAATGCAGACCCTTTAATGCAATAATGCAAGGCCCCCATGACATCTGTCCCAACTCTCCAGGTTGAAGGGAATATTACTACAGCTATAACATGTACGGGAAACCTAGAGAAGGGACACACTGTGAATACGAAAGGTTTCTAAAACTCCATGAAGAGTCCCTCTCGCGGTGCTCCAGTTTAACTTTACAACTGCTTTACTATCAATCTGCCAACTTGGAGAGACAGCCCCTTTAACCTCCTGGTACACACAGGTTGCCAATTTGGCAGAGGATGGAAGGGAATAGGAGAACCAATGAGAGAGTAGCTGTTAGGCATTTAGACGGGCACATGTCACTCTAATTTCCCGGCAGGAAGAAGAATTAACCAAAGTCTCAGCCACCCATCGGGAACCAGTATAGGTCCTGAACCAAAATTTTGGACTTGCGTTCAGCTCACAAAAAACGAGTTGAAAACTGGAGCTCGGGGGCACAGCAATTCACAAACTGGCAGAGTAATAAAGGACAACTATCGTCCAAAAATCTGTTGACGGAAGGCAATGAGGCGGACGTGAAATTGATGCAGAATATCAGGAAACAGATTTCAAGAGGTACGTAGGAATCGCCTGTAAAGCACAGGAAGAGGGGCACAACTTCGACAATGATGCAGTTGGACAAAAAGGGCGTATGAGTTTTCTCCTGAATATATTCAGGAGAAAATGCATACGCCCTTTTTGACCAAGCAAGCAAGCGAGCAATGCAAATCTGCACTACAAAGAAGTATCACTTCCGACCGGTCCAAAGGGACATCCACAATATGTATAAAAACCAGAAAGGCAAGACAGGCCCTGGAGAACAGGTAGCCTTGTTATGATGATGGGCGGGATGTAAATTGCCAACTGCCTCACTGGAGGAGTGCACTGTGTTCCCTAAAACAAGAAAACAACAGAGCTACAGAGCCAAGGTCACTTGCAGTCTAGGGAATATACCTTGGGAAAACTGAAAATGAATAAGACAGAGCCACCCCCAAATTTAGGGCTGCACTGCTTACAAGAACCTCAACCTGGGTACACCTTAAATATCCCAGGAAATATAAAAATGGTTCAAAAAATTGTGGTACTTACGTACGATGGAATACCCCTCAGCCATGAAATCAATGTCATAAGATGAGTAGCAGCAAAGTGATTGGATTCAGGTACGATGATTCTAAGTGAAATAAGTCACACAGAAAAAGAAACTTATCTTAAGATATCACTTATGAAGATCCTGTAAACATGGCTACACATGAACTGAGTTGGGAAAGAGAGCAGAGTCTCACATTTAGAAAACACTCTTATGCCTGCTTAAGGGGGAAGGAGAGGTGGGGTGATGCATAAAACCAGAGTTTGATATAAGCACATGTACCGTTCCAAAACCCAACTATGGAATAGACAAGACCTACACCTTCCTCAGTGAAAGGGACTCAAAACCCCATATTTCCCGCAGAGGAATTGATCTGACTAGTAAGAATCTTAAAACCTATGTATTGATATGTCTCCGTAAGTGAGTCACGTGTGTCTAGACTGGCATAAACATGGCAGCGAGAATCAGCTCAAACCCACTATAAAAAGGAATTTCAAACACAAAACAAAAAACAGGGAAATTCTTTACAATTCCTCCAGGGTCTCTGATGAAACCTGGAATGACCCTATCTACAGTGACAGCTGGATGTGGCATAAGGCTGGACACTTGGGACCGAGAGGATTGGTGAGATTGGGTGAGCAAATGCAGACCCTTTAATGCAGTAATGCATGGCCCCCATGCAATCTCTCCCAACTCTCCAGGTTGAAGGGAATTTTACTACATCTGTAACATGTACGGGAAACCTAGAGAATGGACACACTGTGAATACGAAAGGTTTCTAAAACTCCACGAAGAGTCCCTTCGCGGTGCTCCGGTTTAACTTTACAACTGCTTTACTATCAATCTGCCAACTTGGAGAGACAGCCCCTTTAACCTCCTGGTTCACACAGGTTGCCAATTTGGCAGAGGATGGAAGGGAATAGGAGAACCAATGAGACAGTAGCTGTTAGGCATTTGGACGGGCACATGTCACTCTAATTTCCTGGCAGGAAGAAGAATTAACCAAAGTCTCAGCCACCCATGGGGAACCAGTATACGTCCTGAACCAAAATTTTGGACTTGCGTTCAGCTCACAAAAAACGAGTTGAAAAATGGAGCTGAGGGGCACAGCAATACACAAACTGGCAGAGTAATAAAGGATAACTATCGTCCAAAAATCTTTTGAGGGAAGGCAACGGGGCCGACTTGAAAGCTAGGCAGAATAGCAGGAAACAGATTTCAAGAGGTACGTAGGAATCTCCTGTAAAGCACAGGAAGAGGGGCACAACTTTGACAATGATGCACTTGGCCAAACAGGGCTTATGCGTTTTCTCCTGAATATATTCAGGAGAAAACGCATAAGCCCTATTTGGCCAAGCAAGCAAGCGGGAAATGAAAATCTGCACTACAAAGAAGTATCACTTCCCACCGGTCCAAAGGGACATCCACAAAATGTGTAAAAAACAGAAAGGCAAGACAGGCCCTGCAGAACAGGTAGCCTTGTTATGCTGATGGGCGGGATGTAAATTGCCAACTGCCTCACTGGAGGAGTGCATTGTGTTCCCTAAAACAAGTAAACAACAGAGCTACAGAGCCAAGGGCACTTCCAGTCTAGGGAACATACCTTGGGAATACTGAAAATCAATAAGACAGAGCCACCCCCAAAATTAGGGCTGCACTGCTTACAAGAACCTCAACTTGGGTACACCTTAAAAAGCCCAGGAAATATAAAAATGGTTCAAAACATTGTGGTAATTACGTACGATGGAATACCCCTCAGCCATGAAATCAATGTCATAAGATCAGTAGCAGCAAAGTGAGTGGATTCAGGTACGATGATTCTAAGTGAAATAAGTCACACAGAAAAAGAAACTTATCATAAGATATCACTTATGAAGATCCTGTAAACATGGCTACACATGAACTGAGTTAGGAAAGAGAACAGAGTCTCACATTTAGAAAACACTCTTATGCCTGCTTAAGGGGGAAGGAGAGGTGGGGTGATGCATAAAACCAGAGTTTGATATAAGCACAGATACTGTTCCAAAAACCAACTGTGGAAGAGACAAGACCTACACCTTCCTTAGTGAAAGGGACTCAAAATCATATATTTCCCGCAGAGGAATTGATCTGACTAGTAAGAATCTTAAAACCTATGTATTTATATGTCACCATAAGGGAATCAAGTGTGCCTAGACTGGCATAAACATGGCAGCGAGAATCAGCTCAAACCCACTATAAAAAGGAATTTCAAACACAAAACAAAAAAACAGGGAAATTCTTTACAATTCCTTCAGGGTCTCTGATGAAACGTGGAATGACCCTATCTACAATGACAGCTAGATGTGGCATAAGGCTGGACACTTGGGACTGAGAGGATTGGTGAGATTGGGTGAGCAAATGCATACCCTTTAAAGCAATAATGCCTGGCCCACATTCCATGGGTCCCAACTCTCCAGGTTGAAGGGAATATTTCTACAGCTATAACATGTACGGGAACCCTAGAGAAGGGACACACTGTGAGTACGAAAGGTTTCTAAAACTCAACGAATTGTCCCTCTCCTTTTGTTCCGGTTTGACTTTCCAACTGCTTTACTATCAATCTCCCAACTTGGAGAGACAGCCCCTTTAACCTCCTGTTTCACACAGGTTGCCAATTTGGCAGAGGATGGAAGGGAAGAGGAGAACCAATGAGAGAGTAGCTGTTAGGCCTTTGGACGGGCACATGTCACTCTAATTTCCCGGCAGGAAGAAGAATTAACCAAAGTCCCAGCCACCCACGGGGAACCAGTATAGTTCCTGAAGCAAAATTTTGCACTTGCGTTCAGCTCACAAAAAAACGAGTTGAAAAATGGAGCTCAGGGGCAAAGCAATTCACAAAATGGCAGAGTAATAAAGGACAACTATCGTCCAAAAATCTGTTCAGGGAAGGCAACGAGGCCGACTTGAAAGCTAGGCAGAATAACAGGGAACTGATTTCAAGAGGTAGGTAGGAATCGCGTGTAAAGCACAGGAAGAGGGGCACAACTTCGAAAATGATGCACTTGGCCAAACACGACATATGCATTTTCTTGTGAATATATTCAAGAGAAAACGCATACGCCCTTTTTGGCCAAGCATGCAAGGGGGCAATGCAAATCTGCACTACAAAGAAGTATCACTTCCCTCCGGTCCAAAGGGACATCCACAAAATGGGTAAAAACCAGAAAGGCAAGACAGGCCCTGGAGAACAGGTAGCCTTGTTATGATGATGGGCGGGATGTAAATTGCTCACTGCCTCATTGGAGGAGTGCATTGTGTTCCCTAAAACAAGTAAACAACAGAGCTACAGAGCCAAGGGCCCTTCCAGTCTAGGGAATATACCTTGGGAAAACTGAAAATCAATGACAGAGCCACCCCCAAATTTAGGGTTGCACTGCTTACAAGAACCTCAACTTGGGTACACCTTAAATATCCCAGGAAATATAAAAATGGTTCAAAAAATTTTGTTACTTACGTACGATGGAATATCCCTCAGCCATGAATTCAATGTCATAAGACCAGTAGCAGCAAAGTGAGTGGATTCAGGTACGATGATTCTAAGTGAAATAAGTCACACAGAAAAAGAAACTTATCATAAGATATCACTTATGAAGATCCTGTAAACATGGCTACACGTGAACTGAGTTAGGAAAGAGAACAGAGTCTCACATTTAGAAAACACTCTTATGCCTGCATAAAGGGGATGGAGAGGTGGGGTGATGCATAAAACCAGAGTTTGATATAAGCACAGGTACCGTTCCAAAAACCAACTATGGAATAGAAAAGACCTACACCTTCCTCGGTGAAAGGGATTCAAAACCCCATATTTCCCGCAGAGGAATAGATCTGACTAGTAAGAATATTAAAACCTATGTATTGATATGTCTCCGTAACGGAATCAAGTGTGTCTAGACTGGCATAAACATGGCAGCGAAAATCAGCTCAAACCCACTATAAAAGGGAATTTCAAAAACAAAACAAAAAAACAGGGAAATTCTTTACAATTCCTTCAGGGTCTCTGATGAAACCTGGAATGACCCTATCTACAATGACAGCGGAATGTGGCATAAAGCTGGACACTTGGGACTGAGAGGATTGGTGAGATTGGGTGAGCAAATGCAGACCCTTTAAAGCAATAATTCATGGCCCCCATTCCTTGGTTCCCAACTCTCCAGGTTGAAGGGAATATTACTACAGCTATAACATGTACGGGAAACCTAGAGAATGGACACACTGTGAATTCGAAAGGTTTCTAAAACTAAACGAATAGTCCCTTTCGTGGTGCTCCGGTTTGCCTTTCCAACTGCTTTACTATCAATCTCCCTACTTGGAGAGACAGCCCCTTTAACCTCGTGGTTCGCACATGTTGCCAAATTGGCAGAGGATGGAAGGGAAGAGGGAGAACCAATGAGAGAGTAGCTGTTAGGCATTTGGACGGGCATATGTCACTCTAATTTCCAGGCAGGAAGAAGAATTAACCAAAGTCTCAGCCACCCATGGGGAACCAGTATACGTCCTGAACCAAAATTTTGGACTTGCGTTCAGCTCACAAAAATCGAGTTGAAAAATGGAGCTCAGGGGCACAGCAGTTCATAAAATGGCAGAGTAAAAAAGGACAACTATCGTCCAAAAATCTGTTGAGGGAAGGCAACGAGGCCGACTTGAAAGCTAGGCAGAAAGCAGGAAACAGATTTCAGGAAGTACATAGGAATTGCCTGTAAAGCACAGGAAGAGGGACACAACTTCGACAATGATGCACTGGGCCAAAAAGAGCATATGCATTTTCTCGTGAATATATTCAGGAGAAAACGCATACGCCCTTTTTGGCCAAGCATTCAAGCGGGCAATGCAAATCTGCTCTACAAAGAAGTATCAATTCCCACCGGTCCAAAGGGACATCCACAAAATGTGTAAGAAACAGAAAGGCAAGACAGGCCCTGGAGAACCGGTAGACTTGTTTTGATGATGGGCGGAATGTAAATTGCCAACTGCCTCACTGCAGGAGTGCATTGTGTTCCCTAAAACAAGTAAACAACAGAGCTACAGAGCCAAGGGGACTTCCAGTCTAGGGAATATACCTTGGGAAAACTGAAAATCAATAAGACAGAGCCACCCCCAAATTTAGGGCTGCACTGCTTACAAGAACCTCAACTTCGGTACACCTTAAATATCCCAGGAAATGTAAAAATGGTTCAAAAAATAGTGGTACTTACGTATGATGGAATATCCCTCAGCCATGAAATCAATGTCATAAGACCAGTAGCAGCAAAGTGAGTGGATTCAGGTACGATGATTCTAAGTGAAATAAGTCACACAGAAAAAGAAACTTATCATAAGATATCACTTATGAAGTTCCTGTAAACATGGCTACACATGAACTGAGTTAGGAAAGAAGGCAGAGTCTCACATTTAGAAAACACTCTTATGCCTGCTTAAGGGGGAAGGAGAGGTGGGGTGATGCATAAAACCAAAGTTTGATATAAGCACAGGTACCGTTCCATAAACCAACTATGGAATAGACAAGACCTACACCTTCCTCAGTGAAAGGGACTCAAACCCCATATTTCCCGCAGAAGAATAGATCTGACTAGTAAGAATCTTAAAACCTATGTATTGATATGTCTCCGTAAGGGAATCAAGTGTGTCTAGACTGGCTTATATATGGCAGTGAGAATCAGCTCAAACCCACTATAAAAAGGAATTTCAAACACAAAACAAAAAAACAGGGAAATTCTTTACAATTCCTTCAGGGTCTCTGATGAAACCTGGAATGACCCTATCTACAATGACAGCTGGATGTGGCATAAGGCTGGACACTTGGGACCAAGAGGATTGGTGAGATTGGGTGAGCAAATGCAGACCCTTTAATGCAATAATGCAAGGCCCCCATGACATCTGTCCCAACTCTCCAGGTTGAAGGGAATATTACTACAGCTATAACATGTACGAAAAACCTAGAAAATGGACACACTGTGAATATGAAAGGTTTCTAAAACTCCATGAAGAGTCCCTCTCGCGGTGCTCCAGTTTAACTTTACAACTGCTTTACTATCAATCTGCCAACTTGGAGAGACAGCCCCTTTAACCTCCTGGTACACACAGGTTGCCAATTTGGCAGAGGATGGAAGGGAATAGGAGATCCAATGAGAGAGTAGCTGTTAGGCATTTAGACGGGCACATGTCACTCTAATTTCCCGGCAGGAAGAAGAATTAACCAAATTCTCAGCCACCCATCGGGAACCAGTATAGGTCCTGAACCAAAATTTTGGACTTGCGTTCAGCTCACAAAAAAACGAGGTGAAAACTGGAGCTCGGGGGCACAGCAATTCACAAACAGGCAGAGTAATAAAGGACAACTATCGTCCAAAAATCTGTTGACGGAAGGCAATGAGGCGGACGTGAAATTGATGCAGAATATCAGGAAACAGATTTCAAGAGGTACGTAGGAATCGCCTGTAAAGCACAGGAAGAGGGGCACAACTTCGACAATGATGCAGTTGGACAAAAAGGGCGTATGAGTTTTCTCCTGAATATATTCAGGAGAAAATGCATACGCCCTTTTTGACCAAGCAAGCAAGCGAGCAATGCAAATCTGCACTACAAAGAAGTATCACTTCCGACCGGTCCAAAGGGACATCCACAATATGTGTAAAAACCAGAAAGGCAAGACAGGCCCTGGAGAACAGGTAGCCTTGTTATGATGATGGGCGGGATGTAAATTGCCAACTGCCTCACTGGAGGAGTGCATTGTGTTCCCTAAAACAAGAAAACAACAGAGCTACAGAGCCAAGGTCACTTGCAGTCTAGGGAATATACCTTGGGAAAACTGAAAATGAATAAGACAGAGCCACCCCCAAATTTAGGGCTGCACTGCTTACAAGAACCTCAACTTAGGTACACCTTAAATATCCCAGGAAATATAAAAATGGTTCAAAAAATTGTGGTACTTACGTACGATGGAATACCCCTCAGCCATGAAATCAATGTCATAAGATCAGTAGCAGCAAAGTGAGTGGATTCAGGTACGATGATTCTAAGTGAAATAAGTCACACAGAAAAAGAAACTTATCTTAAGATATCACTTATGAAGATCCTGTAAACATGGCTACACATGAACTGAGTTGGGAAAGAGAGCAGAGTATCACATTTAGAAAACACTCTTATGCCTGCTTAAGGGGGAAGGAGAGGTGGGGTGATGCATAAAACCAGAGTTTGATATAAGCACAGGTACCGTTCCAAAACCCAACTATGGAATAGACAAGACCTACACCTTCCTCAGTGAAAGGGACTCAAAACCCCATATTTCCCGCAGAGGAATTGATCTGACTAGTAAGAATCTTAAAACCTATGTATTGATATGTCTCCGTAAGTGAGTCACGTGTGTCTAGACTGGCATAAACATGGCAGCGAGAATCAGCTCAAACCTACTATAAAAAGGAATTTCAAACACAAAACAAAAAACAGGGAAATTCTTTACAATTCCTTCAGGGTCTCTGATGAAACCTGGAATGACCCTATCTACAGTGACAGCTGGATGTGGCATAAGGCTGGACACTTGGGACCGAGAGGATTGGTGAGATTGGGTGAGCAAATGCAGACCCTTTAATGCAGTAATGCGTGGCCCCCATGCAATCTCTCCCAACTCTCCAGGTTGAAGGGAATTTTACTACATCTCTAACATGTACGGGAAACCTAGAGAATGGACACACTGTGAATACGAAAGGTTTCTAAAACTCCACGAAGAGTCCCTTCGCGGTGCTCCGGTTTAACTTTACAACTGCTTTACTATCAATCTGCCAACTTGGAGAGACAGCCCCTTTAACCTCCTGGTTCACACAGGTTGCCAATTTGGCAGAGGATGGAAGGGAATAGGAGAACCAATGAGACAGTAGCTGTTAGGCATTTGGACGGGCACATGTCACTCTAATTTCCTGGCAGGAAGAAGAATTAACCAAAGTCTCAGCCACCCATGGGGAACCAGTATACGTCCTGAACCAAAATTTTGGACTTGCGTTCAGCTCACAAAAAACGAGTTGAAAAATGGAGCTGAGGGGCACAGCAATACACAAACTGGCAGAGTAATAAAGGATAACTATCGTCCAAAAATCTTTTGAGGGAAGGCAACGGGGCCGACTTGAACGCTAGGCAGAATAGCAGGAAACAGATTTCAAGAGGTACGTAGGAATCTCCTGTAAAGCACAGGAAGAGGGGCACAACTTTGACAATGATGCACTTGGCCAAACAGGGCTTATGCGTTTTCTCCTGAATATATTCAGGAGAAAACGCATAAGCCCTGTTTGGCCAAGCAAGCAAGCGGGAAATGAAAATCTGCACTACAAAGAAGTATCACTTCCCACCGGTCAAATGTGACATCCACAAAATGGGTAAAAACCTAAAAGGCAAGACAGGCCCTGCAGAACAGGTGCCCTTGTTATGATGATGGGCGGGATGTAAATTGCCAACTGCCTCACTGCAGGAGTGCATTGTGTTCCCTAAAACAAGTAAACAACAGAGCTACAGAGCCAAGGGCACTTCCAGTCTAGGGAACATACCTTGGGAATACTGAAAATCAATAAGACAGAGCCACCCCCAAATTTAGGGCTGCACTGCTTACAAGAACCTCAACTTGGGTACACCTTAAAAAGCCCAGGAAATATAAAAATGGTTCAAAACATTGTGGTAATTACGTACGATGGAATACCCCTCAGCCATGAAATCAATGTCATAAGATCAGTAGCAGCAAAGTGAGTGGATTCAGCTACGATGATTCTAAGTGAAATAAGTCACACAGAAAAAGAAACTTATCATAAGATATCACTTATGAAGATCCTGTAAACATGGCTACACATGAACTGAGTTAGGAAAGAGAACAGAGTCTCACATTTACAAAACACTCTTATGCCTGCTTAAGTGGGAAGGAGAGGTGGGGTGATGCATAAAACCAGAGTTTGATATAAGCACAGATACTGTTCCAAAAACCAACTGTGGAAGAGACAAACCTACACCTTCCTTAGTGAAAGGGAATCAAAAACACATATTTCCCGCAGAGGAATTGATCTGACTAGTAAGAATCTTAAAACCTATGTATTTATATGTCACCGTACGGGAATCAAGTGTGCCTAGACTGGCATAAACATGGCAGCGAGAATCAGCTCAAACCCACTATAAAAAGGAATTTCAAACACAAAACAAAAAAACAGGGAAATTCTTTACAATTCCTTCAGGGTCTCTGATGAAACGTGGAATGACCCTATCTACAATGACAGCTAGATGTGGCATAAGGCTGGACACTTGGGACTGAGAGGATTGGTGAGACTGGGTGAGCAAATGCAGACACTTTAAAGCAATAATGCCTGGCCCCCATTCCATGGGTCCCAACTCTCCAGGTTGAAGGGAATATTACTACAGCTATAACATGTCCGGGAAACCTAGAGAATGGACACACTCTGAATACGAAAGGTTTCTAAAACTCAAAGAATAGTCCCTCTCGTGGTGCTCCGGTTTGACTTTCCGACTGATTTGCTATCAATCTCCCAACTTGGAGAGACAGTTCCTTTAACCTCCTGGTTCGCACAGGTTGCCAATTTGGCAGAGGATGGAAGGGAAGAGGGAGAACCAATGAGAGAGTAGCTGTTAGGCATTTGGACGGTCACATATCACTCTAATTTCCCAGCAGGAAGAAGAATTAACCAAAGTCTCAGCCACCCACCGGGAACCAGTATACGTCCTGAACCAAAATTTTGGGCTTGCGTTCAGTTCACAAAAAATGAGTTGAAAAATGTAGCTCAGGGGCACAGCATTACACAAAATGGCAGAGTAAGAAAGGACAACGATCGTCCAAAAATCTGTTGAGGGAAGGCAACGAGGCCGACTTGAAAGCTAGGCAGAATACCAGGAAACAGATTTCAAAAGGTACATAGGAATCGCCTGAAAAGCACAGGAAGAGGGGCACAACTTCGAAAATGATGTACTTGGCCAAACAGGTTGTATGCGTTTTCTCCTGAATATATTCAGGAGAAAATGCATACGCACTTTTTGGCCAAGCAAGCAAGCGGGTAATGCAAATCTGCACTACAAAGAAGTATCAATTCCCACCGGTCCAAAGGGACATCCACAAAATGTGTAAAAAACAGAAAGGCAAGACAGGCCCTGGAGAACCGGTAGCCTTGTTTTGATGATGGGCGGGATGTAAATTGCCAACTGCCTCACTGCAGGAGTGCATTGTTTTCCCTAAAACAAGTAAACAACAGAGCTACAGAGCCAAGGGCACTTCCAGTCTAGGGAATATACCTTGGGAAAACTGAAAATCAATAAGACAGAGCCACCCCCAAATTTAGGGCTGCACTGCTTACATGAACCTCAACTCGGGTACACCTTAAATATCCCAGGAAATATAAAAATGGTTCAAAAATTGTGGTACTTACGTATGATGGAATACCGCTCAGCCATGAAATCAATGTCATAAGATCAGTAGCAGCAAAGTGAGTGGATTCAGGTACGATGATTCTAAGTGAAATAAGTCACACAGAAAAAGAAACTTATCTTAAGATATCACTTATGAAGCTCCTGTAAACATGGCTACACATGAACTGAGTTGGGAAAGAGAGCAGAGTCTCACATTTAGAAAACACTCTTATGCCTGCTTAAGGGGGAAGGAGAGGTGGGGTGATGCATAAAACCAGAGTTTGATATAAGCACAGGTACCGTTCCAAAACCCAACTATGGAATAGACAAGACCTACACCTTCCTCAGTGAAAGGGACTCAAAACCCCATATTTCCCGCAGAGGAATTGATCTGACTAGTAAGAATCTTAAAACCTATGTATTGATATGTCTCCGTAAGTGAGTCACGTGTGTCTAGACTGGCATAAACATGGCAGCGAGAATCAGCTCAAACCCACTATAAAAAGGAATTTCAACCACAAAACAAAAAACTGGGAAATTCTTTACAATTCCTTCAGGGTCTCTGATGAAACCTGGAATGACCCTATGTACAGTGACAGCTGGATGTGGCATAAGGCTGGACACTTGGGACCGAGAGGATTGGTGAGATTGGGTGAGCAAATGCAGACCCTTTAATGCAGTAATGCATGGCTCCCATGCAATCTCTCCCAACTCTCCAGGTTGAAGGGAATTTTACTACATCTGTAACATGTACGGGAAACCTAGAGAATGGACACACTGTGAATACGAAAAGTTTCTAAAACTCCATGAAGAGTCCCTTCGCGGTGCTCCGGTTTATCTTTACAACTGCTTTACTATCAATCTGCCAACTTGGAGAGACAGCCCCTTTAACCTCCTGGTTCACACAGGTTGCCAATTTGGCAGAGGATGGAAGGGAATAGGAGAACCAATGAGACAGTAGCTGTTAGGCATTTGGACGGGCACATGTCACTCTAATTTCCTGGCAGGAAGAAGAATTAACCAAAGTCTCAGCCACCAATGGGGAACCAGTATACCTCCTGAACCAAAATTTTGGACTTGCGTTCAGCTCACAAAAAACGAGTTGAAAAATGGAGCTGAGGGGCACAGCAATACACAAACTGGCAGAGTAATAAAGGATAACTATCGTCCAAAAATCTTTTGAGGGAAGGAAACGGGGCCGAATTGAAAGCTAGGCAGAATAGCAGGAAATAGATTTCAAGAGGTACGTAGGAATCTCCTGTAAAGCACAGGAAGAGGGGCACAACTTTGACAATGATGGACTTGGCCAAACAGGGCTTATGCGTTTTCTCCTCAATATATTCAGGAGAAAACGCATAAGCCCTGTTTGGCCAAGCAAGCAAGCGGGAAATGAAAATCTGCACTACAAAGAAGTATCACTTCCCACCGGTCAAATGTGACATCCACAAAATGGGTAAAAACCTAAAAGGCAAGACAGGCCCTGCAGAACAGGTAGCCTTGTTTTGATGATGGGCGGGATGTAAATTGCCAACTGCCTCACTGGAGGAGTGCATTGTGTTCCCTAAAACAAGTAAACAACAGAGCTACAGAGGCAAGGGCACTTCCAGTCTAGGGAACATACCTTGGGAATACTGAAAATCAATAAGACAGAGCCACCCCCAAATTTAGGGCTGCACTGCTTACAAGAACCTCAACTTGGGTACACCTTAAATATCCCAGGAAATATAAAAATGGTTCAAAAAATTGTGGTACTTACGTACGATGGAATACCCCTCAGCCATGAAATCAATGTCATAAGATCAGTAGCAGCAAAGTGAGTGGATTCAGGTACGATGATTCTAAGTGAAATAAGTCACACAGAAAAAGAAACTTATCTTAAGATATCACTTATGAAGATCCTGTAACATGGCTACACATGAACTGAGTTGGGAAAGAGAGCAGAGTCTCACATTTAGAAAACACTCTTATGCCTGCTTAAGGGGGAAGGAGAGGTGGGGTGATGCATAAAACCAGAGTTTGATATAAGCACAGGTACCGTTCCAAAACCCAACTATGGAATAGACAAGACCTACACCTTCCTCAGTGAAAGGGACTCAAAACCCCATATTTCCCGCAGAGGAATTGATCTGACTAGTAAGAATCTTAAAACCTATATATTGATATGTCTCCGTAAGTGAGTCACGTGTGTCTAGACTGGCATAAACATGGCAGCGAGAATCAGCTCAAACCCACTATAAAAAGGAATTTCAAACACAAAACAAAAAACAGGGAAATTCTTTACAATTCCTTCAGGGTCTCTGATGAAACCTGGAATGACCCTATCTACAGTGACAGCTGGATGTGGCATAAGGCTGGACACTTGGGACCGAGAGGATTGGTGAGATTGGGTGAGCAAATGCAGACCCTTTAAAGCAATAATGCGTGGCCCCCATTCCATGGGTCCCAACTCTCCAGGTTGAAGGGAATATTACTACAGCTGTAACATGTCCGGGAAACCTAGAGAATGGACACACTCTGAATACGAAAGGTTTCTAAAACTCAAAGAATAGTCCGTCTCGTGGTGCTCCGGTTTGACTTTCCGACTGATTTGCTATCAATCTCCCAACTTGGAGAGACAGTTCCTTTAACCTCCTGGTTCGCACAGGTTGCCAATTTGGCAGAGGATGGAAGGGAAGAGGGAGAACCAATGAGAGAGTAGCTCTTAGGCATTTGGACGGTCACATGTCACTCTAATTTCCCAGCAGGAAGAAGAATTAACCAAAGTCTCAGCCACCCACCGGGAACCAGTATACGTCCTGAACCAAAATTTTGGACTTGCGTTGAGCTCACAAAAAATGAGTTGAAAAATGGAGCCCAGGGGCACAGCAATACACAAAATGGCAGAGTAATAAAAGACAACAATCGTCCAAAAATCTGTTGATGGAAGGCAACGAGGCCGACTTGAAATCTAGGCAGAATAGCAAGAAACAGATTTCAAGAGGTACATAGGAATCACCAGTAAAGCACAGGAAGAGGGGCAAAACTTCGACAATGATGCAATTGGCCAAAAGGGGCATATGTGTTTTCTCCTGAATATATTGAGGAGAAAACGCATATGCCCTTTTTGGCCAAGCAAGCAAGTGGGCAATGCGAATCTGCACTACAAAGAAGTATCACTTCCCACCGGTCCAAAGGGACATCCACAAAATGTGTAAAAACCAGAAAGGCAAGACAGGCCCTGGAGAACAGCGAGCCTTGTTATGCTGATGGTCGGGATGTAAATTGCCAACTGCCTCAGTGGAGGAGTGTATTGTCTTCCCTAAAACAAGTAAACAACAGAGCTACAGAGCCAAGGGCACTTCCAGTCTAGCGAATATACCTTGGGAAAACTGAAAATCAATAAGACAGAGCCACCCCCAAATTTAGGGCTGCACTGCTTACAAGAACCTCAACTTGGGTACACCTTAAATATCCCAGGAAATATAAAAATGGTTCAAAAAATTGTGGTACTTACGTATGATGGAATATCCCTCAGCCATGAAATCAATGTCATAAGACAAGTAGCAGCAAAGTGAGTGGATTCAGGTACGATGATTCTAAGTGAAATAAGTCGCACAGAAAAAGAAACTTATCATAAGATATCACTTATGAAGATCCTGTAAACATGGCTACACATGAACTGAGTTAGGAAAGAGAACAGAGTCTCACATTTAGAAAACACACTTATGCCTGCTTAAGGGGGAAGGAGAGGTGTGGTGATGCATAAAACCAGAGTTTGATATAAGCACAGGTACCGTTCCAAAAACCAACTATGGAATAGACAAGACCTACACCTTCCTCAGTGAAAGGGACTCAAAACCCCATGTTTCCCACAGAGGAATAGATCTGACTAGTAAGAACCTTAAAACCTATGTATTGATATGTCTCCGTAAGGGAATCAAGTGTGTCTAGACTGGCATAAACATGGCAGCGAGAATCAGCTCAAACCCATTATAAAAACGAATTTCAAACTCAAAACAAAAAAACAGGGAGATTCTTTACAATTCCTTCAGGGTCTCTGATGAAACCTGGAATGACCCTATCTACAGTGACAGCTGGATGTGGCATAAGGCTGGACACTTGGGAACGAGAGGATTGGTGAGATTGGGTGAGCAAATGCAGACCCTTTAATGCAATAATGCAAGGCCCCCATGACATCTGTCCCAACTCTCCAGGTTGAAGGGAATATTACTACAGCTATAACATGTACGGGAACCCTAGAGAAGGGACACACTGTGAATACAAAAGGTTTCTAAAACTCCACGAAGAGTCCCTCTCGCGGTGCTCCGGTTTAACTTTACAACTGCTTTACTATCAATCTGCCAACTTGGAGAGACAGCCCCTTTAACCTCCTGGTTCACACAGGTTGCCAATTTGGCAGAGGATGGAAGGGAATAGGAGAACCAATGAGAGAGTAGCTGTTAGGAATTTAGACGGGCACATGTCACTCTAATTTCCTGGCAGGAAGAAGAATTAACCAAATTCTCAGCCACCCATCGGGAACCAGTATAGGTAATGAACCAAAATTTTGGACTTGCGTTCAGCTCACAAAAAACGAGTTGAAAACTGGAGCTCGGGGGCACAGCAATTCACAAACTGGCAGAGTAATAAAGGACAACTATCGTCCAAAAATCTGTTGACGGAAGGCAATGAGGCGGACGTGAAATTGATGCAGAATATCAGGAAACAGATTTCAAGAGGTACGTAGGAATTGCCTGTAAAGCACAGGAAGAAGGGCACAACTTCGACAATGATGCAGTTGGACAAAAAGTGCGTATGAGTTTTCTCCTGAATATATTCAGGCGAAAATGCATACGCCTTTTTGACCAAGCAAGCAAGCTAGCAATGCAAATCTGCACTAAAAAGAAGTATCACTTCCGACCGGTCCAAAGGGACATCCACAATATGTGTAAAAACCAGAAAGGCAAGACAGGCCCTGGAGAACAGGTAGCCTTGTTATGATGATGGGCGGGATGTAAATTGCCAACTGCCTCACTGCAGGAGTGCATTGTGTTCCCTAAAACAAGAAAACAACAGAGCTACAGAGCCAAGGTCACTTCCAGTCTAGGGAATATACCTTGGGAAAACTGAAAATGAATAAGACAGAGCCACGCCCAAATTTAGGGCTGCACTGCTTACAAGAACCTCAACTTAGGTACACCGTAAATATCCCAGGAAATATAAAAATGGTTCAAAAAATTGTGGTACTTACGTACGATAGAATACCCCTCAGCCATGAAATCAATGTCATAAGATCAGTAGCAGCAAAGTGAGTGGATTCAGGTACGATGATTCTAAGTGAAATAAGTCACACAGAAAAAGAAACTTATCTTAAGATATCACTTATGAATATCCTGTAAACATGGCTACGCATGAACTGAGTTGGGAAAGAGAGCAGAGTCTCACATTTAGAAAACACTCTTATGCCTGCTTAAGGGGGAAGGAGAGGTGGGGTGATGCATAAAACCAGAGTTTGATATAAGCACAGGTACCGTTCCAAAACCCAACTATGGAATAGACAAGACCTACACCTTCCTCAGTGAAAGGGACTCAAAACCCCATATTTCCCGCAGAGGAATTGATCTGACTAGTAAGAATATTAAAACCTATGTATTGATATGTCTCCGTAAGTGAGTCACGTGTGTCTAGACTGGCATAAACATGGCAGCGAGAATCAGCTCAAACCCACTATAAAAAGGAATTTCAAACACAAAACAAAAAACAGGAAAATTCTTTACAATTCCTTCAGCGTCTCTGATGAAACCTGAATGACCCTATCTACAGTGACAGCTGGATGTGGCATAAGGCTGGACACTTGGGACCGAGAGGATTGGTGAGATTGGGTGAGCAAATGCAGACCCTTTAATGCAGTAATGCATGGCCCCCATGCAATCTCTCCCAACTCTCCAGGTTGAAGGGAATTTTACTACATCTGTAACATGTACGGGAAACCTAGAGAATGGACACACTGTGAATACGAAAGGTTTCTAAAAGTCCATGAAGAGTCCCTCTCGCGGTGCTCCGGTTTAACTTTACAACTGCTTTACTATCAATCTGCCAACTTGGAGAGACAGCCCCTTTAACCTCCTAGTTCACACAGGTTGCCAATTTGGCAGAGGATGGAAGGGAATAGGAGAACCAATGAGACAGTAGCTGTTAGGCATTTGGACGGGCACATGTCACTCTACTTTCCTGGCAGGAAGAAGAATTAACCAAAGTCTCAGCCACCCATGGGGAACCAGTATACGTCCTGAACCAAAATTTTGGACTTGCGTTCAGCTCACAAAAAACGAGTTGAAAAATGGAGCTGAGGGGCACAGCAATACACAAACTGGCAGAGTAATAAAGGATAACTATCGTCCAAAAATCTGTTGAGGGAAGGCAATGAGGCCGACTTGAAATCTAGGCAGAATAGCAAGAAACAGATTTCAAAAGGTACTTAGGAATCGCCTGAAAAGCACAGGAAGAGGGGCACAACTTCGAAAATGATGTACTTGCCCAAACAGGGTGTATGCGTTTTCTCCTGAATATATTCAGGAGAAAACGCATATGCACTTTTTGGCCAAGCAAGCAAGCGGGCAATGCAAATCTGCACTACAAAGAAGTATCACTTCCCACCGGTCCAAAGCGACATCCACAAAACGGGTAAAAACCAGAAAGGCAAGACAGGCCCTGGATAACAGGTAGCTTTGTTATGATGATGGGCGGGATGTAAATTGCCCACTGCCTCACTGGAGGAGTGCATTGTGTTCCCTAAAACAAGTAAACAACAGAGCTACAGAGACAAGGACACTTCCAGTATAGGGAATATACCTTGGGAAAACTGAAAATCAATAAGACAGAGCCACCCCCAAAGTTAGGGCTGCACTGCTTACAAGAACCTCAACTTGGGTACACCTTAAATATCCCAGGAAATATAAAAATGGTTCACAACATTGTAGTACTTACGTACGATGGAATACCCCTCAGCCATGATATCAATGTCATAAGATCAGTAGCAGCAAAGTGAGTGGATTCAGGTACGATGATTCTAAGTGAAATAAGTCACACAGAAAAAGAAACTTATCATAAGATATCACTTATGAAGAAACTGTAAACATGGCTACACATGAACTGAGTTAGCAAAGAGAACAGAGTCTCACATTCAGAAAACACTCTTATGCCTGCTTAAGGGGGAAGGAGAGGTGGGGTGATGCATAAAACCGCAGTTTGATATAAGCACAGGTACCGTTCCAAATATCAACTATGGAATAGACAAGACCTACACCTTACTCAGTGAAAGGGACTCAAAACACCATATTTCCCGCAGAGGAATAGATCTGACTAGTAAGAATCTTAAAACATATGTATTGATATGTCTCCGTAAGAGAATCAAGTGTGTCTAGACTGGCATAAACATGGCAGCGAAAATCTGCTCATACCCACCATAAAAAGGAATTTCAAAAACAACACAAAAAAACAGGGAAATTCTTTACAATTCATTCAGGGTCTCTGATGAAACCTGGAATGACCCTATCTACAATGACAGCTGGATGTGGCATAAGGCTGGACACTTGGGACTGAGAGGATTGGTGAGATTGTGTGAGCAAATGCAGACCTATTAAAGCAATAATGCGTGGCCCCCTTTCCATGGGTCCCAACTCTCCAGGTTGAAGGCAATATTGCTACAGCTATAACATGTACGGGAAACCTAGAGAATGCTCACACTGTGTATACTAAAGGTTTTTAAAACTCAAAGAATAGTCCCTCTCGTGGTGCTCCGGTTTGAGTTTCCGACTGCTTTACTATCAATCTCCCAACTTGGAGAGACAGTCCCTTTAACCTCCTGGTTCGCACAGGTTGCCAATTTGGCAGAGGATGGAAGTGAAGAGGGAGAACCAATGAGAGAGTAGCTGTTAGGCATTTGGACGGTCACATGTCACTCTAATTTCCCAGCAGGAAGAAGAATGAACCAAAGTGTCAGCCACCCACCGGGAACCAGTATACGTCCTGAACCAAAATTTTGGACTTGCGTTCAGCTCACAAAAAATGAGTTGAAAAATGGAGCTCAGGGGCACAGCATTACACAAAATGGCAGAGTAATAAAGGACAATGATCGTCCAAAAATCTGTTGAGGGAAGGCAACGAGGCCGACTTGAAATCTAGGCAGAATACCAAGAAACAGATTTCAAGAGGTACATAGGAATCGCCTGTAAAGCACAGGAAGAGGGGCACAACTTCGACAATGATGCACTTGCCCAAACAGGGTGTATGCGTTTTCACCTGAATATATTCAGAAGAAAACTCATACGCACTTTTTGGCCAAGCAAGCAAGCGGGCAATGCAAATCTGCACTACAAAGGAGTATCACTTCCCACCAGTCCAAAGGGACATCCACAAAATGTGTAAAAAACAGAAAGGCAAGACAGGCCCTGGAGAACAGGTAGCCTTGTTATGACGATGGGCAGGATGTAAATTGCCAACTGCCTCACTGAAGGAGTGCATTGTGTTCCCTAAAACAAGTAAACAACAGAGCTACAGAGCCATGGGCACTTCCAGTCTAGGGAATATACTTTGGGAAAACTGAAAATCAATAAGACAGAGCCACCCCCAAATTTAGGGCTGCACTGCTTACAAGAACCTCAACTTGGGTACACCTTAAATATCCCAGGAAATATAAAAATGGTTCAAAAAATTGTGGTACTTACGTACGATGGAATACCCCTCAGCCATGAAATCAATGTCATAAGATCAGTAGCAGCAAAGTGAGTGGATTCAGGTACGAGGATACTAAGTGAAATAAGTCACACAGAAAAAGAAACTTATCATAAGATATCACTTATGAAGATCCTGTAAACATGGCTACACATGAACTGAGTTAGCAAAGAGAACAGAGTCTCCCATTTAGAAAACACACTTATGCCTGCTTAAGGGGGAAGGAGAGGTGGGGTGATGCATAAAACCGCAGTTTGATATAAGCACATGAACCGTTCCAAAAATCAACTATGGAATAGACAAGACGTACACCTTCCTCAGTGAAAGGGACTCAAAACCCCATATTTCCCGCAGAGGAATAGATCTGACTAGTAAGAATCTTAAAACCTATGTATTGATATATCTCCGTAAGGGAATCAAGTGTGTCTAGACTGGCATAAACATGGCAGCCAGAATCAGCTCAAACCCACTATAAAAAGGAATTTCAAAAACAAAACAAAAAAACAGGGAAATTCTTTACAATTCATTCAGGGTCTCTGATGAAACCTGGATTGGCCCTATCTACAATGACAGCTGGATGTGGCATAAGGCTGGACACTTGGGACTGAGAGGTTTGGTGAGATTGTGTGAGCAAATGCAGACCCTTTAAAGCAATAATGCGTGGCCCCCATTCCATGGGTCCCAACTCTCCAGGTTGAAGGCAATATTGCTACAGCTATAACATGTACGGGAAACCTAGAGAATGCACACACTGTGTATACTAAAGGTTTTTAAAACTCAAAGAATAGTTCCTCTCGTGGTGCTCCGTTTTGACTTTCCGACTGCTTTACTATCAATCTCCCAACTTGGAGAGACAGTCCCTTTAACCTCCTGGTTCGCACAGGTTGCCAATTTGGCAGAGGATGGAAGGGAAGAGGGAGAACCAATGAGAGAGTAGCTGTTAGGCATTTGGACGGTCACATGTCACTCTAATTTCCCAGCAGGAAGAAGAATTAACCAAAGTCTCAGCCACCCACCGGGAACCAGTATACGTCCTGAACCAAAATTTTGGACTTGTGTTCAGCTCACAAAAAATGAGTTGAAAAATGGAGCCCAGGGGCACAGCAATACACAAAATGGCAGAGTAATAAAGGACAACAATCGTCCAAAAATCTGTTGAGGGAAGGCAACGAGGCCGACTTGAAATCTAGGCAGAATAGCAAGAAACAGATTTCAAGAGGTACATAGGAATCGCCAATAAAGCACAGGAAGAGGGGCACAACTTCGACAATGATGCACTTGGCCAAACAGGGTGTATGCCTTTTCTCCTGAATATATTCAGGAGAAAATGGATACGCACTTTTTGGCCAAGCAAGCAAGCGGGCAATGCAAATCTGCACTACAAAGAAGTATCAATTCCCACCGGTCCAAAGGGACATCCACAAAATATGTAAAAAACAGAAAGGCAAGACAGGGCCTGGAGAACCGGTAGACTTGTTTGATGATGGGCGTGATGTAAATTGCCAACTGCCTCACTGCAGGAGTGCATTGTGTTCCCTAAAACAAGTAAACAACAGAGCTACAGAGCCAAGGGCACTTCCAGTCTAGGGAATATACCTTGGGAAAACTGAAAATCAATAAGAAAGAGCCACCCCCAAATTTAGGGCTGCACTGCTTACAAGAACCTCAACTTGGGTACACCTTAAATATCCCATGAAATATAAAATTGGTTCAAAAAATTGTTGTACTTACGTACAATGGATTATCCCTCAAACATGAAATCAATGTCATAAGGCCAGTAGCAGCAAAATGAGTGGATTCAGGTACGATCATTCTAATTGAAATAAGTCACATAGAAAAAGAAACTTATCATAAGATTTCACTTATGAAGGTCCTGTAAACATGGCTACACATTAACTGAGTTAGGAATGGAAGAGATTCCCACATTTAGAAAACAATCGTATGCCCACCTAAGGGGGAAGGAGAGGTGGGTAATGCATAAAACCAGAGTTTTTTATTAGTACAGGTACCATTCTAATAAGCAAATACAGAATAGACAAACATACACCTTCTTAAGTGAAAGGGACTCAACCCCGCATATTCCCCGCAGAGGAATATATCTGACTCGTAAGAATCTTAAAACCTATGTATTGATATGTCTCTGTAAGGAAATCAAGTGTGTCTAGACTGCCATAAACATAGCAGTGAGAATCAGCTCAAACCCACTATAAAAAGGAATTTCAAAACAAAACAAAAAAACAGGGAAATTGTCTACAATTCCTTCCGGGTCTCTGATGAAACCTGGAATGACCCTTTCTACAACGACAGCTGGATGTGGCATAAGGCTGGACACTTGGGTCTGAGAGGATTGGTGAGATTGGGTGAGCAAATGCAGACCCTTTAAAGCAATAATGCATGGCACCCATTCCATGGGTACCAACTCTCCAGGTTGAAGGGAATATTACTACAGCTATAACATGTATTGGAAACCTGGAGAATGGACACACTGTGAATACGAAAGGTTTCTAAAACACATCTAATAATCCCTCTCCTGGTGCTCCGCTTTGACTTTCCAACTGCTTTACTATCAATATGCCAACTTGTAGAGACAGCCCCTTTAAACTCCTGGTTCGAACAGTCTGCCAATTTGGCAAAGATTAAAGGGAAGAGGGAGAACTAATGAGAGAGTAGATGTTAGGCATTTGGACGGGTACATGTCACACTAATTGCCAGGCAGGAAGAAGAATTAACCAAAGTCTCAGCCACCCACTAGGAACCAGTATAGTTCCTGAACCAAAATTTTGGTCTTGCGGTCCGCTCACAAAAAACGAATTTAAAAATTCAGCTCAGGGGCACAGCAATTCAGAAACTCGCAGAGTAATAAAGGACAACTATCGTCCAAAAATCTGTTGAGGGAAGGCAACGAGGCAGACTTGAAAGCAAGGCAGAATAGCAGGAACCTGATTTCAAGACGTATGTCGGAATCACCTTTAAAGCACAGGAAGAGGGGCACAACTTCGACAATGATGCATTTGAACAAAATGGGCGTATGCGTTTTCTCCTGAATATATTCAGGAGAAAACGCACACGCCCTTTTTGGCCAAGCAAGCAAGCGGGCAATTCAAATCTGCACTACAAAGAAGTATCATTTCCCACTGGTCAAAAGGGATATCTGCAAAATGTATAAAAACCAGAAAGGCAAGACAGGCCCTGGAGAACTGAGATCATTGTTATGCTGATGTGAGGGATGTATATTGCCAACTGCCTCTCTGGAGGAGTGCTTTTTATTCCCTAAAACAAGTAAACAACAGAGCTACAGAGCCAAGGGCACTTCCAGTCTAGGGAATATACCTTGGGAAAACTGAAAATCAATAAGACAGATCCACCCCAAAATTTAGGGCTGCACTGCTTACAAGAACCTCAACTTGTGTATACCTTAAATATCCCAGGAAAGACAAAAATGGTTCAAGAAATTGTGCTACTTACGTACAATGGAATATCCCTCAGCCATGAAATCAATGTCATAAGATCAGTAGCAGCAAAATGAGTGGATTCAGGTACGATGATTCTAAGTGAAATAAGTCACACAGAAAAAGAAATTTATCATAAGATATCACTTATGAAGGTCCTGTAAACATGGCTACACATGAATTGAGTTAGGAAAGATAACATAGTAAGGAATCTTATCATAAGATATCACTCATAGCGGGAATGTACACATGGCTACACATGAACTGAATTAGAAACACAACGGAGTCACACATTTAGAAAACAAGCTTCTGCCTACTTAAGGGGAAAGGCGAGGTGGGGTGATGCATAAAACCACAGTTTTAATTTAGCACAGATACCGTTACATAAACCAAGTATGTAATACACAACACCTACTCCCGGCACAATGAACTGGACTCAACACCCCCTATTCATTGCAGAGGAATATGTCTGACTCTAAGTATTTTAAAACATATGTATTCTCATGTCTCCATAAAGGAATCATGTGTGTGTATAACGGCATGAACAGAGCACTGAAATCCAGTTAAACCCACTTATAAAAATAAATTTCAAAAGCAAAATGCAAAAACAGCGAAACAGTGAGAAAGTCTTAAAAATTACTTTCAGGGCCTGTGATGCAACCTGGATTGACCACCCTTACACCCACAGCTGGATGAGACATAAGACTGGACACTTGGGGCTGACAAGATTGCTGAGGTTGTGTGAGCAAAAGAACACCACTTAGAGCAATACTGTGTGCTACCCATTCTAGTGGTCCCAACTCTCCAGTTTTAAGGGAATCTTCCTACAGTTAAAACATGCATGGGAAACCCAGTGGATGGTACACTGTGTAATTGGGAAAGTTTTCTAAAAGGTACCACATTTTTCCTTTTGTCGTGCTGGGCTTCGCCATTCCATCTGCATTACTAAAAATATCCCCACTTGGAGTGTCAGCGCCTTTACCCTCCTGTTATGCACAGTTTTCAAATTGTGCAGAGGATGAACAGGAAGAGGGGGAATAAATGAGAGATTAGCTGTAGGTGTTTGGATGGGCACATGTCACTCTAGTTTCCCACCAGGAAGAAGAATTAACCAAAGGCTCAGCCTGAAGCCCCAGAACCAGACTAGGGCCTAAAGCCATCATGCGGTATTGCAGCCATCTCACAAATAGGCGAGTTGAAAAATGGAAATCAGGGGCACAGCAATTCACAAACTTGCAGAGTTATAAAGGACAACTATCATCCAGATATGTATTGAGGTAAGACAGTGAAGATGATTTGAATGCAAGGCAGAATTGAAGGAAACATATTTCAAGAGGTAGATTGGAGTCGTCTTTAAAGCACATGAAAAGCGACAGAACTTCGACAATGTTGCCCTTGGCTGAAAAGGGAGTATGTGTATTTTCTTGAATATATTCGGGAAAAAATGCAAACGCCCTTTTTGGCTAAGCAGGCCATCAGGCATTGCAATTCCACGCTACAGAGTAGTATTCCTTACCTCCATTCAAAAGGGCCATCCGCAAATAGTGTAAAAACTACAAATGCAGGATAGGCCATGGAGAAAAGGGAGCCTGGTTACGCCGAAGGACTGGATGTAAATTGCCAACAGCCTCTCTGGAGAACTGTATGTTGTTTTCTAAAACAGAGCTACGGAGCATAGCACACTTCCACTCATGGGCGTGTATTTTGGGAAAACTAAAAATCCACAACACACAGCCAGCCCAAAGTTTAGGGCTGCTCTGTTTACAAGAACCTCGACTTCGGTACACTTTAAATATCCCAGGAAAGGAAAAAAAAATGGATATAGATGTTGTGGTACTTATATACAATGGAATGTCACTCAGACATAAAATCAATGTCATAAGGACAATAGCAGCTTAATGAGTGGCTTTAGGTACGATGATGCTAAGTGAAATGAGCCACAAAGAAAAAGAAACTTATTGTTATATATCACTTATAGAGGGAATGTAAGCATGGCTACACATGAACTGAATTTCAAAAGAGAACAGAGTTACACATTTAGAAAACACACTTATGCCTCCTTAAGGGGAAAGGTGACGTGGGGTGATGTGTAAAAGCAGAGTTTGAAATTAGCACAGATCCCATTCCATGTACCAAATATGTAATAGATAAGACCTACTCCTTTCTCAATGAACTGGACACAAAACACCCTATTCACTGAAGAGGAATATATCTGACTGGTAATAACCTTGAAACCTATGTATTTATATGTCTCCATAATGGAATCAAGTTTATGTAGACTGGCATAAACACAGATCAATGGAACAGGACAGAAAGCCCAGAGATAAACCTACATACCTATGGCTATCTCATCTATGACAAAGGAGCTAAGGATATACAATGGAGAAAAGACAGTCTCTTCAGTAATTGGTGCTGGGAAAACTGGACCCCTACACATAAAAGAATGAAATTAGAACACTCCATAACACCATACACAAAAATAAACTCTAAATTGATTAGAGATCTAAATATAAGACCAGACACTATAAAACACTTAGAGGAAACCATAGGCAGAACACTCTATGACATAAATCACAGCAAGATCCTTTTTGACCCACCACCTAGAGAAATGGAAATAAAAACAGAAATCAACAAATGGGACCTAATGAAACTTAAAAGCTTTTACACAGTACAGGAAAACATAAACAAGATGCAAAAACAACCCTCAGAATGGGAGAAAATATTTTCAAATGAAGCAATTGACAAAGGATTACTCTCCTAACTTTGCAAGCACCACATGTAGCTCAATATCACAAAAACAAACAACCCAATCCAAAAACGGGCAGAAGACCTAAATAGACATTTCTCCAAAGAAGATATACAGATTACCAAGAAACACATGAAAGGATGCTGAACATCACTAATCATTAGAGAAATGCAAATCAAAACTACCATGAGGTATCACCTCACAGCAGTCAGAGTGGCAATCATCAAAAATATCTACAAAACAATAAATGCTGGATAGACCTTTATTGGAGGAAAGGGAACACACTTGCACTGTGGGTGGGAATGTAAATTGATATGGGCACTAGGGAGAACAGTACTGAGGTTCCCTTAAATAACTAACAATAGAAGTACCATACGACACAACAATCCAACTACTGGGCATTTCTTGCAAAAACCATAATTCAGAAAGAGTTATGTACAAAAATGTTCATTGCAGCTCTATTTGCAATAGCCAGGACATGGAAGCAACCTAAGTGTCCATCGACAGATGAATGGATAAAGACGATCTGGCACATATATACACTGGAATATTACTCAGCCATAAAAAGAAGCAAAACTGAGT
Organism: Mesoplodon densirostris; assembly: GCF_025265405.1. NCBI lineage: Eukaryota > Metazoa > Chordata > Mammalia > Artiodactyla > Ziphiidae > Mesoplodon > Mesoplodon densirostris. The sequence goes on from NC_082661.1 coordinate 126,650,377, forward strand.
TATTTGTACTGAGGTGGATGGACTTAGAATCTGTCCTACAAAGTGAAGTAAGTCAGAAAGGGAAAAACAAATACTGTATGTTCACAGAGATATACGGAATCTAATGAAGAAAAAAAAAAAAAGATTTTGAAGAACCTAGTGGCAGGACAGGATTAAGAACACAGACATAGAGAAAGGACTTGAGGACACCGGAAGGGGGTTGGGTAAGCTGGGACGAAGTGAGAGAGTGGCATGGACATAAATACATTACCAAATGTAACACCGATAGCTACTGGGAAGCAGCCTCATAGAACAGGGAGATCAGCTCGGTGCTTTGTGACCACATAAAGGGGTGGGATATGGAGTGTGGGAGGGAGATGCAAGAGGGAGGGGATCTGGTGATACTTGTATATGTATAGCTGATTCACTTTGTTATACAGCAGAAACGAACACTCCATTGTTAATCAATTATACTCCAATAAACGTGTAAAAGGAAAAAAAAAAAAAAGCCCAGGGATAAACATACACACCTATGGTCAACTAATCTATGACAAAGGAAGCAAGAGTATACAATGGAGATAAGACAGTCTCTTCAATCATTGGTGCTGGGAAATATGGACAGCTACATGTAAAAGAATGAAATAAGAACACTCCCCAACACCATACATAAAAATATATTCAAAATGGATTAGAGACCTTAATGTAAGACCGGACAGTATAAAACTCTAAGAGGAAAACTTACGAAGGATACTCTGACGTAAATCACAGCAAGAACTTTTTAGATCCACCTCCTATAGTAATGAAATAAAAAAGAAAACTAAACAGATGGGACCTAATGAAACTTAAAAGCTTTTGCAAAGCAAAGGAAACTACAAACAAGATGAAAAGACAACCCTCAGAATGGCAGAGAATATTTGCAAACGAATCAATGGACTAATGATTAATCTCCAATATATATAAACAGCTCATGCAGCTCAATATTAATTAAACAAACAACCCAATACAAAAATGGAAGAAGATCTAAATAGATATTTCTTCCAAGAAGATATAGAGATGGCCAGTACGCACATGAAAATCTGCTCAACATCACTAATTATTAGAGAAATGGAAATCGAAACTACAATGAGTTATCACGTCACATTATCCGAAAATCTACAAACAACAATTGCTGGAGAGGGTGTGGAGAAAAAGAACCTTCTTCCACTATTGTTGGGAATGTAAATCGATACAGTCTCTATGGAGAACAGTATGGAGGTTCCTTAAAAAACTAAAAATAGAATTACCATATAATCCAGCAATCCCACTACTGGGCATATACCCAGAGAAAACCATAAATCAAAAAGACACATTCACCGCAATGTTCATTGCAGCACTATTTACAATAGTCAGGTAATGAAAGCAACCTAAGTACCCACAGACAGACGAATGGATAAAGATGTGGTAGATATATACAATGGAATATTAGTCAGCCGTACATAGGAATGAAATTGGGTCATTTGTAGGGACCTTGATGGATCTAGAGACTGTCATACGGAGTGAAGTAAGTCAGAAAGAGAAAAACAAATATTGTATATTAATGCATATATGTGGAACCTAGAAAAATGACACAAGATGAAGCGGTTTGCAGGGCAGAGATAGAGACACAGATATAGAGAACAAACATATGGACACCAAGGGGGGAACACCATATGAGGGTGGTGGTGGGATGAATTGGGAGACGGGATTCACATGTGCACACATATGTATAAAATAGATATCCAGTAAGAACCTGCTGTATAAAAGAAATAAATAAATTTTAACAAAATAAAAATAAATAAATAACATTTAATAAAATAAAACAGAAAAAAAGTTTTTCCCTTCACATAGACGTCTTTATATTAATGCATTATTTCCATGTTTATATCTCCAAATTAAAAAAAAGAGGAATAAATAAAATATACCTTGAACCAAAAAGAAAAAAAGAAAAAAAAAAAAAAACAGAACCCACCAGTTATACATAGGAAAATCGTATCAGGGCACTTGCTCCAGTCGTAAAAAATTCTTAAGATGGTCAGAGGTGGGAAATCGTCCCCCATGCAGTCAGCAGCGCTCCCCCACACAAGGAGCATCCTCATTGCAAAGCTGGGGGACTGTGTCGAGGCGTCTGTGAGTAAATGTGAGTTGATTCCCAGTCCTGCTGCAGCTGAACCCTTCCCACCCTTTCCAGGTAAAACACCTGAATATGTACAAGCACTTGCAAGCCTAGAGGACGGGCTGTGGAGCCACACCAGCAACAGCACGCAGGCCGACTTGGTGCCTGCAGGCCAGTCAGGATGGTACTGGCCCTAGATGCTCTTCTGGAAGCTTTCCATTTCCCTGCCTGAGATACCCCTCTTGCCATGGCCCCCACTGCTTTTTTACTTCCTCACCTCCGCCTGGGGAGAAATTCCAGTGGCAGGTATGGGTGACACATCCTCTTCTTTAGCAGGTGGCAGCCTGGCAACTCCTGCAGAAAGTCCAGCAGAGCCCCACTCACACTGGGCCACCCACAAAGCCACGGCCCCTCACTCCCTCCCACCACCCCAGCCCCGACACTGCTGACGGGGCAGAGAATATGGCGTCAGGCACAGCTACAGGGGCTCTTGCTGACTGGAGAGGTGTTTATATTGACCCCAAGCCAGGCACACCTGGGGAGGGCGGGCAGGCAGTGTCAGGCTGCCCAAATCAGCCAATCCTCACCCCTCAGGGGCTCACAGTTGCAGAAAATGAACCTTGCTAAACGGGCCAGGCCCAAGGAACAGGTGTGGGCCCTTGAGAGTCAGGCTAGACAAGGGGCTGCAGCTGCGGCTTGTTTTCTTATCATTTTATCTGGTCCATGAGTGGAAAACAACTTCAAGAAGACCCTATCCTAATGAGAGGAACCCAGGAGTCAGGGAGAGGAGTGATGGTGGGTGGAGACAGAGGCCTGGTGCCCTGGCTGCACTGGAAGTGTCTGGAAGACCAGGCAGAGAGAGGCTGCACAGAGGGATAGCCAGGGTCACAGACCTGTCAGAGCTGCTGTTTGTTAGTTCAAGTCCTGCTCTGAGGTGTTCTGTGTCAGCTGTGAGCGACAGGTGAGCTGGGGGTTCTCTGCAAGGTGGGCTATGTGCACAGTTCCGGTGTGTCCATCCCTGCTTGGGTACCTGCCCAGTGGAGCTCTGTATCCTGGTAAGGGCCTGACTACGAGAGCCCCATGGGCTGCTGGGTAGCTGCACAGGTGAGCTCCATACCCTGGGAGGGACTTGACCACGAGAGCACCGTGGGCTGTGGGGTGGGGGGTGCAGCCCAGGTGAGCTCCATATCCTGGGATTGGCCTGACCACGAGAGCCCCATGGGCTGCTGGAGACCTGGTAAAAGATATCAGGACAGTCAGTGAAGCCACCGAGGATATACATCCAGTAGCTCCTATTTCCTACACCCTGCTGCTCATTCTACCATCCAGCAGGCCATGGCATTCTGTATTAGACTTCAATGATGCCTTCTTCTGTATTCCATTCATCTCAGAGTCACAAGAGTTTTTGGCTTGTGAGTGGCAGGACACAACATGCAACACAAGCAATAATGCTGGGCCGTCCTGCCCCAATGGTTCAAAAATCCCCACACCATCATTGGGGAAATGTCCTCTAAAGACCTAAACGTTCTACCTCTGTAAAAGGGAACCCTCTTTCAATATGCAGATGACATTCTGATCGCCAGGCCTACTAAAGATGCCTCTGAACTACCTAGCCGAGAAAGGATAAAAGGTGTCCAAGAAAAAGGCTCAAATATCCCAGGCTCAGGTGACATGCCTGGGCTTCATTCTCACAGATATTCGGAGAAACGCATCCCAGGATAGGGAAGAAGCAATTTGCAGCCTTACCTCTTCTAAAACTAGAAGACAGCTTAGGGGTTCCTGGGGAGGCCAAGGTTTTCTGCATCTGGATCCCTAACTACAGTCTAATAGCTGGGCCTCTACATGAAACACTGACACGAAAAGATGATGATCCTTTTGAATAGAATCCAGGAGCAGCCTTTCAAGAATGGAAAGAGCAGTCAATTCAGACCCTTGCCCAGGAACTCCCTAATTTAGCTAAGCCCTTTAACCTTTACATACCCGGTCAAAGATTAATCGTCCTTGGAGCCTTAGTGCAAAAACTGGGACCACTTGAAATGGAGCAACACAAGAATGCCCTTCAGGTATGATAAACTATGGTCACCAAGGGCTTTGCCCACCAACTCATCAGGCCAGGATACTGGGGTATCTAAAAAGCTGGAAATCAGTAGCCCACAAGGCCAGCTCCCTCCTAAGGGAAAAAGACCCCACGTGGTGATCCTAACCACCCATCATGCCCTGAAGTTGCAGGGGTCACACTGTGGACACACTGACCTCGAGTGAGGAGGCCCTCCAACTCCAACCCCTAGAGAGACAAACGGGGGCAACGGGCCCCCAAGATGACTCGTGTGACCATCACTTGACCTGGAGTTTCTCTCAGAAAACAACAAGACTGTGCCCCGAAAGAGCAGACTACTGCTTGCAGGACTTCCTGCACCCAGAGGGGAGCTAATAAGCTTGGCGGGGGAAACGTATATCATGCTTTCACCATAGAAAACCCTACAGACACCGCGGTGATGGTGGCCAATATGACCGGCTGGACTGCTGGCTACTTCTAAAGGCCGTTGACTCAGTGGACGTCATGGTCCTGGATCACCACCGACCCTGGACTGTCTGGGAGTTGCGCGGCCAGGGTTCTGACACATGGTGCTGTTTGTACATTAATTCAGGGACCTAATTAAAGAAAGCACAGACTACTGGTCAGAGCATCTAGGCTGGTAAAAACCGTCAGCCTAAGGTCGCCAAACAAATGTGGGGTGTGGTGAAACCTGCCACTGCAGCATCTCTGCACATCTCTTTCCTGGACCCTTAAAGGTCGTTAGAATCTATAACACTTCCAATGCTGGTGCTCAGGCAGACGAGAAGTGAGGCAGGAGGCCTTGGGACAATCAACCTCACCTGGAGGCTGGTGGGGAGACGTTTTGCCCCTCCCCCCAGGTATCAGGGCTCCCACCACAGCATGAAGCAGTTACAAAAGAGGGGTCTGCACAGTCAACACCCCAAGAATGAGGAATGGAACAAAAAGCAGAGGAGGTGTTCATCTCCGACAACGTTCATTAAAAATTACTGGGGGATAAAAAGAGAATCTGGGCAATAAAATAAAGTCTAACCTTTTTTTCCTTTGTGCTTTGTCTAATTTCACGTGCTCCTAGGGTTCCGCATGCAGAGGTCCCACACCCGGCACTTCAGACCCGATTTCCTAGTGCAGAATGGCTGGGTCAACACCTCAGCTAGTGGGGTCCCATGCAGACGCCACGGCATAGAGCCTGAGCTGCAGCCAAACAAGCCCTCGAGAGCTTCATCCCCTCCCTCCCACTGACGCTGCCGGGATCCCTACACAGCATCCCAGCCCACAGCCCGTGGGGGAGTGCACGCTCTCAACTCTCCATTCTGTTTTCAAAATAATATTTCCTTTGCTTCTGATCCAAACTCAGTCTTGACCTGTTGGCTCCAATGACACTGGGCATGGGGACTCCTGTTGGGGTCCACTCTGGAGGATCAGTAACAGAAATTGAGAACATTGTAACTTCAATGCACAGATGTGTGAGCCAAACTGTAGTTAACATAGAGGAGTGTATAATGCTCGGGTAAAATAAGATGTTTCTAAGACTTACCTTTGATATTTCCATCACTTTACTATAAGCAAGTTCAGTGAAGACGTCTGTCTTTTTTGTCAGGTCAACATTAGAGAAATGAAGTGATTTATTTCCATGGATGTACATCGAATACTCTTGGCTGAAGCTTCAATCTTGTTTTGAATGCTTTTCCATTGAAAATGATACCTCTCTTTCAGCTCCCCCATTTCTGAGAAGTATAAAATCTTATAATTTATTATTACCAAAGGGGAAAGGTAGGAGAAGGGATAAATTAACAGTTTGGGATTAACACATACACACTGCTATGTATAAAATAGATCATCAACAAGGAACTACTGTATAGCACAGGGAACTACACTGAATATTTTGCAATCACCTATAAGGGGAAATAATCTGAAAAAGAATCGATATTTTTATTGACATCATCTATCAATGACAGATAAAATGTAACCTAAGCAAGGCCGATGGTGAACGCTTCTGACCCTGAAGATTTCAATCTTCTAAAGTTTGGGCTCTGCCTATTTCCCAAGGCCCTTAATGGACATACGTGTAGCCGTAGCTTAAAAATTCCCCAGTTTGGGGTATGGGGAGACACTGATTTGGAAAAATCCCTGGTGTTCTCCTTACATGCACGGGACCCTTCCTACAGCTAAAACATGCCTGTCACACCTAGAGGATGGTACACCCTTTGATCGGAAAGAGTTTGGAAAAGGCACCTCATCTCCTCATCGCCTGGTTCTCGGGTTCACCCCTCTAGCATCTTTCCTAACAATCTCCTCACTTGGGGATATCAGCACCGTCAACATCCTGTTGCACACAGTTTGGAATTTGTCCAGAGGATGAAGCGGAAGGATGAGAAAAATTTAGAGACAAGTCTTAGGTGTTCGGACAGGCACATGCCACTCTAATTTCCAATCCGGAAGACAAATACATCAAAGGCTAGAATTGCCCACGGGAACAGAATAGGGCTAGAGGAAATCCCGCTGTTTTGTGTCCAGTTTCCAAAAACCCAAGTTGAAAAATGGAACTCAGAGGCACTAAAATTCATGAAACTGCAGAGTTGAAAATATCTATCGTCGACAAATGTCTTGAGGTAAGTCACAGAAAAGGACTTGTAAGCAAGGGAGAGTGGCAGGAAACAGATTTGAAGAGGTAGAAAGGACTCCCCATTAAAGCACAAGAAAAGGGGCTGAACATCGCCAAGGATGCAGTTGGCCCAAAAGGGCGTATGCATTTTTTCTGAATATATTCAAGTAAAGGCCACACACACTTTTTATCCAACCAAACAGGTGGGCACTGAAAATCAATACTACAAAATGTATCACTTCACATCAGTCAGAAGGGCCATCCACATAAAGTGTAAACACCAGAAATGCAGGACAGGGTGAGGAGAAAAGGGAGCCCTGTGAGGCTGATAGTGGAAATGTAATTTGCCAACGGCTACTCTGGAGAAGTGTATTGTGTTTGCTAAAACATCTAAAAGATGAGCTACAGAGCATAGGGCACTTGCACTCATGGGCGTATACTTTGGGAAAAACAAAAATGGACAGAAAACAGGCACGCCAATGTTTACCACCTCTCTGTTAAAAAGGTCCTCCACTTAGATATAACCTAAATGTCCCTGGAAGGATAAAATGGATAAAAGAGATGGGGTACTTATGTAGAGTGGAATATTACTCATCCAGAAATCCATGAAATAAGGCCAGTTGTAACAACTCTGGAGGAGTTACATACGATCATTCTAAGTGACATATGTCAGAAAGAAAAAGACACATATCATAAGATGTCACTTAAAGGTGGAATCAAAAATGGCTACACATGAAATAAACTACAAAACAGAAACATAGTCAAATATGTAGAAAATAGACATGAGGCTGCTAAATGGGAAAGGTGGGGAATGGTGAGGTATTATCCAGGAGGTTGAAATTAGCAAAGATACCATTCCAAGTACCAAATTGAATAACTGACAAGGCCTACACGGTACCTCAAAGAACTGCACTCAGCCCACTCAAGTCAGTGGACAATAATACATATGACTCATAAGCATCTGAAAAATAATTTATTGTTGCCTCACAGTAAATGAATCAAGTGGAAGTACAGCAGCAAAAAACAGAGCTTTGAAAATCAGCTGTAACCAATATAAAAATAAATTTAAAAATTTTATAAAAACAGTGAGACAGACAAAAATTCTTACAACTTTTGTTGAAGGGCTATGATGTAACATGGATTGAACAAATGTAGACCCACAGCAGGATGATATATAAGGCTGGAAGCTATGCAGACTAAGAGATGTTAGAGAGGCTGGGTGAGGAAATGCAGACCTTTTAAAGTAATACTGCCTGGTACACATTCCATGGGTCCCAAATCTGCAGGTTCATGGGAATCTTCTGACAGCGAAAACATGCCTGGGAAACCGAGATGAATTTACACCGTATGCTCAGGAAAGGTGTCTAAAATGCACCTCATTTTTGATCTCCTGGTGCTGGGGTTTGCCATTCCAGCCACATTACTAACAATCTCCCCACTTGGAGAATCAGCACCTTTAACCTCCTGTTTCACACAGTTTGCAATTTCTGCAGAGGATAAATGGGAAGAGGGGGAACCAATGAGAGAATAGCTGTAGGAGTTTTGACAGTCACATGTCACTCTAATTTCCCATTAGGAAGAAGAATTAACCATAGGCTCAGCCTGCCTCCTCAGAACCAGAATAGGGCCAGAAGCAATCAAATTTTTGGCGGCCAGCTCACAAAAAAGCCAGTTGCAAAATGGAGCTCAGGAGCAGACAATTCAAAGACCTGCAAAGATATAAATGATAACCAACGTCCAAAAATATATTCAGGTAAGGCAACGAAGAGGATCTGAATGAGAGGCAGAATTGCAGGAAACAGATTTCAAAAGGTAGATTGTACTCACATTTAAAGCATATGAAAAGCAGCAGAATTTCTAAAATGATGCAGTTGGGCAAAAGAGTGTATGCGTTTTTTTCGTGCATATCTTCAGGAAAAAAACACATACAGAGTTTTTGGCCAACCAAGCAAGCGGGAAATGCAAATCCGCACAACAAAGAAGTCTCAATGTCCACTGCTCAGAAAGGCCATCCAAAAAATGTGTACAAACCAGAAATGCTGGAGAGGCCATGGAGAACAGGGATCCTAGTCACGATGATGGGTGGGGTATAAATATCCAAGAGCCACTCTGAAGAAGTGCATGCTGTTTCCTAAAACATCTAAAATACAAAGCCCCCGAGCAAAGGGGACTTCAACTCATGGGCATATAACTTGGGAAGACTAAATATCGACAAGACACATGCACCCCAAAGATTAGGGCTGCTCTGCATTCAAGAACCTCAACTTCGGTACACCTAAAATATCCCAGGAAAAAGAGAAATGCATAAAGAACTTGTGGTAAATTTGTACAATGGAATATCACTCAGACGTGAAATCAATGTCATAAGGCCAGTAGCAGCATAATGAGTGGATTTAGGTATGATGATTCTAAGTGAAATTAGTCACACAGAAAAAGAACCTTATCATAAGATATCACTTACAGAGGGAATGTCAATATCACAACACATGAACTGAATTAAGAAATAGAACAGAGACTCACATTTAGAAAACACTCTTATACCTTCTTAAGGGGAAAGGAGAGGTGGGGTGATGCATAAAACCAGAGTTTGGTATTAGCACAGGTACCATTCCATAAACCAAATACAGAATAGAAAAGACCTACACCTTCCTCAGTGTACGGGACTCAAAACCCCTATTCCCCACAGAGGAATATATCTGACTAGTAAGAATCTTAAAACCTATGTATTGATATGTCACCGTAAGGGAATCAAGTGTGTCTAGACCGGCATAAACACGTCAGTGAAAATCAGTTCAACCTCATTATAAAAATGAATTTCAAAAACAAAACAAAAAAAACAGCGAAATTCTTACACAATTCCTTCAGGGGTTCTGATGAAACCTGGAATGACCCTATCTGCAAAGACAGCTGGATGAGACTTAAGGCTGGACACTTGGGACTGAGAGGACTGGTGAGATTGGGAGAGAAAATGCAGACCCTTTAACGTAGCAATGCATGCCACCATTCCATGGGTCCCAAATCTCCAGGTAGAAGGGAAGATCACTACAGTTATAACATGTATGGGAAACCTAGAGAATGGACACCCTGTGATGGTGAAATGTTTTTAAATGTCTCCTAATTTTTCCTCTCCTTGTGCTCAGTTTGACATTCAAACTGCTTTACTATCAAAATCCCAACTTAGAAGAGCCAGCCCCTATATCCTCCTGGTTTGCAAAGTTTGCTAATTGTGCAGAGGATGAAAGGGAAGAGGGAGAACCAATCAGAGAGTAGATGTAGGAATTTGGACGGGCACTTGTCACTCTAAATTCACGTCAGGAAGAAGAATTAACCAAAGCCTCAGCCACCCGCAGGGAACAGTATAGCCACGCCTGGAACCAGTATAGGTCGTGAAGCAAAATTGTGGATTTGCGGTCAGCTCCAAAAAATGGGATTTGAAAATTGGAGCTCAGGGGCACAGCAATTCACAAACCTGCAGAGTTATAAAGGATAACTCTCTTCCAAAAATCTGTTGAGGGAAGGCAACAAAGCAGACTTGAAAATGAGGCAGAATTGCACAAAACATATTTCAAGAGGTAAATCGGAATTGCCTTTAAAGCACAGGAAAAGCATCACAACTTCGACAATGATGCACTTGGCCAAAAACGGCATATGCCTTTTCTCCTGAATATATTCAGGAGAAAACGCATATGCCCTTTTTGGCCAATCAAGCAAGCGTGCAATGCAAATCCACACTACAAAGAATTGTCACTTCCCACCGGTCAAAAGGGACATCCAAAAATCTGTAAAAACCAGAAAGGCAAGAGAGAGATGAGAAGGGCATGAAGCAATGTAATCCCAAGGTTCATAGAGTATTGTGATGAGAAGCACATGGAGCATTGTGATGACAAGAGTCCCGGATCATTGTGTTGTCAGGGTTCATGGAGCGTTGTGATGACAGGTGACATGGATCATTGTGATGACAGGGGTCATGAAGCATTGTGATGAGAAGGTCATGGAGCATTGGGATGAAAATGTTCATGGAGTATTGTGATGACAGGTGTCATGGAGCATTGTAATGACAAGGTACTGGAGCATTGTGATGAGAAGACCATGGAGCCTTGTGATGAAAAGTCTCATGGAACATTCTGATGAAAGGGGGCATGGAGCATTGTGATTACAGGGGTCAAGGAGCATTGTGAGGACAAGGGCATGGAGCATTGGGATGAGAAATCAATGGAGCGTCTTGATGACATGCATCATGGAGCTTTGTGATGACAAGGGCATGGAACATTGTGATGAAAAATGCATGGAGCCTTGTCATGACAGGGTTCAAGGAGCATACTGATGACAAGTGTCAGGGAGCATTGTGATGACAAGGGTATTGAGCATTGTGATGACAAAGTTCATGGAGCATTGTGATGAGAAGACCATGGATAATTGTGATGACAAGCGTCATGGGGCATTGTGATGATAAGTGTTATGGAACATTTTGATCACAAGGATTTGGAGCATTGTGATGACAGAGGTCATGGACCATTTTGATTTCATTGTGATGATAATAGCATGAAGCATTATGACGATGGGCACAGTGCATTGTGATGCCAGGGTTCATGGAGCATTGAGATGAAAAGGGGCATGTAGCATTGTGATTACAGGAGTCTTGGCACATTGTGATGACAAGGACATGGAGCATCGTGAATGAGAAGGCCATGGAGCATTCTGATGACATGCGTCCTGGAGCTTTGTGATGACAAGGGCACGGAACACTGTGATACATTGGTCATGGAGGATTGTAATGACAAGCCCAGGTGGCATTGTGGAAGAATGGCATCGAGCATTGTGATGAAAAGCATCATGGAGCCTGTGATGACAAGGGCATGGAACAAAGTGATGAGAGGTTTCATGGAGCATTGTGATGACAATGGCATGCAGCATTGTGATGCCAAGGGTCATGGAGCTTTGTGATGACAAAGGTCATGGAGAATTCTGATGACAAGGGTGTGGTGCATTCTGTTGTGAAGGGCAGGGAGCATTGTGATGACAGGGTCATGGAGCAATTTGATGAAAACTGTCATGGAACATTTTGATGACAGGGGTTATGGAATATTGTGTTGTCAGGGGTCATGGAACATTTTCATGACAGGGGTTTGGACCATTGTGATTACAGGGGAGTGGGTGTATTGTGATGACTCGTGAGGGAATATTTTGATATCAGTAGTGAGAGAGCATTTTGATAAGACGTGCAAGGAGCATTGTGATGACAAGGTTTATGGAGCATTGTGATGAAAAGGTTGTGGAGCATTGTGATGCCATGTTTTATGGAGGATTGTGATGACAAAGGTAATGGAGCATTGTGATGACAAGGGCTTGGAGCATTGTGATGACAAGGGTCATGGAGCATTGTGATAACAAGGGAATGGAACATTGTGGTGACAACGGCCATTGAGAATTTTGAGGAAAAGTTCGGGAAGCATTGTGATGATAAAGGCATGGAGCTTGCTATGAGAGGGGTCATGGGTCATTGCAGTGACAAGTGCATGGAGAATTGTGCTGACAAGAGCATGTAACATTGTGTTGAGAACTCTCATGGAGCATTGTGATGACAAGGACGTGGAGAATGGTGATGACAAGGGACATGGAGCATTGTGATAACCAGGGCATGGAGCATTGTGATGGCAAGACCGTGGAGCACTGTGATGAGAAGACCATGGATAATTGTGGTGACGAGCATCATGGAGCACTGTAAAGACAAGGGGCTTGGAGCAGTGTGATGACACGTGTCATGGAGCATTGTGATGACAGGCGTCATGGATCATTGTGATGACAAGGGTCATGGAGCATTCTGAAGAAAACTTGTGGAGTATTGTGATGACAAAGCATGTAACTCTGTGATGATAAGGGTCATGGAAAATAGTGATGCCAAGAATGTGGAGAATTGTGATGACAGGGAACATGGACCATTGTGATGACCAGGGCACGGAGCATTGTGATGGCAAGTCGGTGGAGCATTGTGATGAGAAGGCCATGGATAATTGTGAAAACGAGCGCCATGGAGCACTGTAATGACAAGGGGTATGGAGCATTGTGATGACAGTGGCCATGGAGCATTGCGATGACAAGGGTCATGGAGCATTCTGATAACATGCTTGGGGAGTATTGTGATGACAGTGGCATGGAGCATGGTGATGAAAACGGCATCGGGCATTGTGATGAAAAAGGCATGGAGCCTTTTCGTGACAGGGATCAAGGAGCATTCTACGACAAGTGTCAGGGAGCATTGTGATGACAAGTGTATTGAGAATTGTGATGACAAATGTCATGGAGCATTGTGATGAAAAGGGCATGGAGTATTGTGATGACAGGCGTCATGGAGCGTTGTGATGACAAGTGTTATGGAAGATTGTGATCACAAGTGTTTGGAGCATTGTGATGACAGAGGTCATGGATAATTTTGATTTCAAGGAGCATGGAGCATTGTGATGACAAGGGCATGAAGCAATGTGATCCCAAGGTTCATGGAGGATTGTGATGAAATTGGTAATGGAGTACTGTGATGACAAGTGCATAGAGCATTGTAATGACAAGGTCATGTAGCATTTTGCTGACAAAGGCATGGAGCATTGTGATGACATGTGTCATGGAGCACTGTGATGACAAGCGTCACGGAGCATTGTGAATACAGGGGTCATGGAGCATTGGAATGACAAGGGCATGGATGATTGTGATGACAAGGGTCATGGAGCATTGGGCTGAAAATGTTCATGGAGTATTGTGATGACAGGGGTCATGGAGCATAGTGATGACAGAGGCCATGGAGCATTTTTATTTCATTGTGATGACAATAGCTTGAAGCATTATGATGATGGGCATGGTGCATTGTGATGACAGGATTCATGGAACATTGAGATGAAAAGTGGCATGGAGCATTGTGATTACAGCGGTCTTGGAGCATTGTGATGTCAAGGGCATGGAACATTGTGATGAGAAGGCCATGGAACTTTCTGATAACATGCGTCATGGGGCTTTGTGATGACAAGGGCATGGAGCATTGTGATTACAGGGATCTTGGAGCATTGTGATGACAAGTGTCATGGAGCCTTGTGATGACAAGGCCGTGGAACATTTTGATGGCATGGGTCATGGAGCATTGTTATGACAGGGGTAATGGAGCATTGTGATTAGAAGGGCATGGAGCATTCAATTAAATGTTTTATGGAGCATTGCTATGACAAATTTGTGGACTGTTGTGATGAAAAGCACGTTTCACATTTTGATGACAAGAGTCATGAGGCATGGTTCTGACAAAGGCATGGAGCATTGTGATGACAAGTGTCACGGAACATTGTGATGAAAAGTTCAAGGAGCATTGTGGTTACAAAGGTCACAGAAACTTGTGATGACGCGGGCATGGACCATTGTGATGACAAACGTTATGCGGCATTGTGATGACTGGAGTCACGGAGCATTGTGATGACAGGGGTCATGGAGCATTGTGATGACAAGGGCATGCAGCATTGTGATGATAAGGTCATGGAGTATTGTGAAGACAGGTGTCAGGGAGCATTGTGAGGACATATGTCATGTTCCATTGTGATGACAATGGAATGGGGCATTGTGATGCCAAATTCAATGGAGGACTGTGATGACTAATATAATGGAGCATTGTGATGACTAGGGATTGGAGCATTATGATAACAAGGGTCATTGAGAATTTTCATGACAAGGTCGTGAAGCATTGTGATGACAATTTCCTGTAGCATTGTGATGAAAAAACCATGGAGCCTTGTGATGAAAAGTCTCATGGAGCATACTGATAAAAAGAGGCATGGAGCATTGAGATTATATGGGTCTTGGAACATTGTGATGACAAGGGCATGGAGCTTTGTGAGGAGAAGGCCAAGGAGCATTCTGATGACATGCGTCATTGAGCTTTGTGATGACAAGGGCATGTAGCATTGTGATTACAAGGGTCTTGGAGCGTCATGATGAAAAGGGCATGGATCATTGTGATGAAAATGGCATGGAGCCTTCTCATGACAGGGTTCATGGAGCATACAGACAACAAGTGTCAGGGAGCATTTTGATGACAAGTGTATTGAGCATTGTGAGGACAAATGTCATGGAGCATTGTGATGGGAAGACCATGGATAATTGTGATGACAAGCGTCATGGCGCATTGTGAAGACAGGTGCTATGGAATATTGTGATCACAAGGGTTTGGAGCATTGTTATGATAGAGGTCATGGAGCATTTTGATTTCATTTTGATGACAATAGCATGAAGCATTATGATGATGGGCATGGTGCATTGTGATGACAGGGTTCATGGATCATTGTGATGAAAAGAGGCATGGAGCATTTTGATTACAGGGGTCTTGGAGCATTGTGATGAGAAGGGTCATGGATCCTTGTGATGAAAAGGCCATGGAACATCGTGATGGCAGGGGTCATGGAACATTGTTATGACAGGTGTAATGGATCATTGTGATGGCAAGGGAATGGAGCATTTTTATGACAAGGGTGTTGTGCATTGTGATGAGAAGGGCAGGGAGCATTGTGATGATAGGGTCATGGAGCAATTTGACGAAAAGCGTCATGGAATATTTTGATGACTCTGGTTATGGAACATTGTGATGTCAGGGGTCATGGACATTTTGATGAAAAAGGTAATGGAGCATTTTGATGACAGGGGTTATGGAACATTGTGATGTCCGGGGTCATCATACAAGGTGATGATAAGTGCATGTAGTATTGTGATGACAGGCGTCATTGAGCTTTGTGATGACAAGGGCATGTAGCATTGTGATTACAAGGGTCTTGGAGCGTCATGATGAAAAGGGCATGGATCATTGTGATGAAAATGGCATGGAGCCTTCTCATGACAGGGTTCATGGAGCATACAGACAACAAGTGTCAGGGAGCATTTTGATAACAAGTGTATTGAGCATTGTGAGGACAAATGTCATGGAGCATTGTGATGGGAAGACCATGGATAATTGTGATGACAAGCGTCATGGCGCATTGTGAAGACAGGTGCTATGGAATATTGTGATCACAAGGGTTTGGAGCATTGTTATGATAGAGGTCATGGAGCATTTTGATTTCATTTTGATGACAATAGCATGAAGCATTATGATGATGGGCATGGTGCATTGTGATGACAGGGTTCATGGATCATTGTGATGAAAAGAGGCATGGAGCATTTTGATTACAGGGGTCTTGGAGCATTGTGATGAGAAGGGTCATGGATCCTTGTGATGAAAAGGCCATGGAACATCGTGATGGCAGGGGTCATGGAACATTGTTATGACAGGTGTAATGGATCATTGTGATGGCAAGGGAATGGAGCATTTTTATGACAAGGGTGTTGTGCATTGTGATGAGAAGGGCAGGGAGCATTGTGATGATAGGGTCATGGAGCAATTTGATGAAAAGCGTCATGGAATATTTTGATGACTCTGGTTATGGAACATTGTGATGTCAGGGGTCATGGACATTTTGATGAAAAAGGTAATGGAGCATTTTGATGACAGGGGTTATGGAACATTGTGATGTCCGGGGTCATCATACAAGGTGATGATAAGTGCATGTAGTATTGTGATGACAGGCGTCATTGAACATTGTGATGACAAAGGTGAAGGAGTATTGTGACGAATAGTGATGTAACATTGTGACATCAGTGGTGAGAGAGCATTTTGATGAGAAGTGCATGGAGCATCTTGATGACAAGTTTTATGGAGCATTGAGATGACAAGATGGTGGAGCACTGTGATGACAAGTGCATGGTGCATTCTGATGACATGTGTCATGGAGCATTGTGCTGACATGCACATGGAGCATTGTGATGACAAGGGTCATGGAGAATTGTGCTGAGAAAGGCATAGAGCATTGTTATGACAAGGGTCAAAGAGCATTGTGATGAAATGTTCATGGAGCATTGTGTTTAAAATATCACAGAGATTGTTGATCATGAGGGCATGGACCATAGTGATGACAAAGTCATGAAGTATTGTGATGACTGGAGTCACGGAACATTGTGATGAGAGGGGTCATGGAGCACTGTGATAATATGGGCATGGAGCATTGTGATGATAAGGGCATGGAGCATCGGTCTAATAATTTTCATGGATTATTGCGATGACAGTTGGAATGTCGCATTGTGATGACATGGGCATGGAGCATTCTGATGACAAGCTTGTGGAGTATTTTGATGACAAGAGAATGGAGCATAGTGATGACAAGATTATGTATCATTATGCTGACAAAGGCTTTGTGATTACAAGGTTCATGGAGCACTGTGATGACAAGCGTCATGAAGTATGGTGATTACACGGGTCATGGAGCATTGGGATGACAAGGGCATGGAGCATTTTGATGACAAGTGTCCCGGATCATTGTGTTGTCAGGGTTCATGGAACGTTGTGATGACAGTGGTCATGGAGCATTGTGATGACAGGGGTCATGGAGCATTGTGATGAGAAGACCATGGATAATTGTGATGTCGACCGTCATGGAGCACTGTAATGACAAGTGGTATGGAGCATTGTGGTGACAGTGGCCATGGAGCATTGTGATGAGAAGGGTCATGGAGCATTCTGATGACAAGCTTGTGGAGTATTGTGATGACAATAGCATGGAGCATTGTGATGAAAAGTGCATGGAACATTGTGATGACAATGACATGGAGCATTGTAATGCCAAGTTTCATGGAGCTTTGTGATGACAAAAGTCATGGAGCATTTTGATGCCAGGGGTTATGGAACATTGTGATGTCAGGGGTCATCGAACATTGTGATGATAAGTGCACGTTGCATTGTGATGAAAGGAGTCATGGAACATTGTGATGACAAGGGTGAGGGAGTATTGTGATGATTAGTGATGTAACATTGTGTTATCAGTGGTGAGAGAGCATTTTGATGAGAAGTGCATGGAGCACTGTGATGGCAAGGTTTATGGAGCATTGTGCTGACAAGATTGTGGAGCACTGTGATGACAACCGCATGGAGAATTTTGATGACATTGGACATGGAGCAATGTGCTGACAAGCGCATGGAGCATTGTGATGACAAGGGTAATGGAGCAGTGTGCTGAGAAAGGAATAGAGCATTGTGATGACAAGGGTCAAAGAGCATTTTGATGAAAAGTTCATGAAGCATTGTGCTTAAATATGTCACAGAGACTGTTGATAACGAGGGCATGGACCATAGTGATGAAAAAGGTCATGAAGTATTGTGATGACTGGAGTCACGGAACATTGTGATGACAGGGTTCATGGAGCATTGAGATGAAAAGGGGCATAGAGCATTGTGATTACAAGGGTCTTGGAGCATTGTGATGACAAGGGCATGGAGCATTGTGATGACAAGGCCATGGAACATTCTGATGACATGCGTCATGGAGCTTTGTGATGACAAGGGCATGGAGCATTTTTATTTCATGGGTCTTGAGCATTGTGATGAAAAGTATCATGGAACCTTGTGATGACTAGGCCGTGGAACATTGTGATGGCAAGTGTCATGGTGCATTCTTATGACAGGGGTAATTAAGCATTGTGATGAGAAGGGTATGGAACTTTGGTCTGAAATATTTCATGGATTATTGTGATGAGAGTGGGCATGGAGCATTGTGATGACAAGGGCCCGGAACACTGTGATACATGGGTCATGCAGGACTGTAATGACAAGGGCATGGAGCATTGTGATGAGAAGGGCATCGAGCATTGTGATGACAAGTGTCATGGAGCTTTGTGATGACAAGTTCATGGAGCAATATGATGAGAGGGTTCATGGAGCATTGTGATGACAATGACATGGAGCATTGTGATGCCAAGGGTCTTGGAGATTTGTGATGACAAGTCATGGAGCATTTTGATGAGAAGGGCAGGGAGCATTTTGATGACCAGGTCATGCAGCAATTTGATAAAAAGTGTAATGGAACATTTTGATGGAATGGGTTATAGAACATTGTGATGTCAGCGGTCTTGGAGCTTTGGGATGGAAAGGGTCATGGAGCATTTTGATGACAGCGCTTATGGAACATTTTGATGGCAGGGGTCATGGAACATTGTGACGATAAGGGGATGTAGTATTGTGATGAAAGGGTCATGGAACATTGTGATTACAAGGGTGAGGGTGTATTGTGATGACTAGTGATGGAACATTATGATATATCTGGTGAGAGAGCATTTTGATGAGAAGTGTATGGACCATTGTGATTACAAAGTTTATGGAGCATTGCAATGGCAAGGTTTGGAACATTGTGATGAAATGCGCGTGGCACATTGTGATGATAATGGTCATGGAGCATTGTTCTGACAAATAAATGGAGCATTGTGATGGCAAGTTTCTCAGAGAATTGTGATGAAAAGTTCATGGAGCATTGTGGTTACAAAGGTCACAGAGCCTTGTGATGACGCGGGCATGGACCATTGTGATGACAAACGTTATGAAACATTGTGATGACTGGAGTCACGGAGCATTGTGATGACAGGGGTCATGGAGCATTGTGATAACAAGGGCATGGATCATTGTGATGACAGTGGCATGGAGCATTGGTCTGAGAAGTTTCATAGATTATTGTGATGAGAGTGGGCATGGTGCATTGTGATGACAAGGGCATGGAGCATTGTGATGATAAGGTCATGGAGTATTGTGAAGACAGGTGTCAGGGAGCATTGTGATGACATATGTCATGGTCCATTGCGATGACAATGGCATGGAGCATTGTGATACCAATGTAATGGAGGATTGTGATGACAAATATAAAGGAGCACTGTGATGATTAGGGCTTGGAGCATTATGATGACAAGGGCCATTGAAAATCTTCAGGACAAGGTCGTGAAGCATTGTGATGAAAAGGTCCTGGAGCATTGTGATGACAAAACTATGGAGCCTTGTGATGACAAGGTTGTGGAGCACTGTGATGACAAGTGCATGGTGCATTGTGATGACATGTGTCATGGAGCATTGTGCTGACAAGCGCATGGAGCATTGTGATGACAAGGGTCTTGGAGCATTGTGCTGAAAAAGGCAGAGAGCATTGTGATGACAGGGGTCAAAGAGCATTGTGATGAAAAGTTCATGGATCATGGTGGTCAAAACGGTCACAGAGACTGTTGATGACGAGGGCATGGACCATTGTGATGACAAAGGTCTTGAAGCATAGTGATGACTGGAGTCACGGAGCATTGTGATGACAGGGGTCATGTAGCATTGTGATAACAAGTGTATGGAGCATTGTGATGACAAGGGCATGAAACATTGGTCTAATAAGTATCATGGATGGTTGCGATGACAGTTGGAATGGCGCATTGTGATGACAAGGGCATGGAGCATTGTGATGACCAGGTCATGCAGTATTGTGAAGACAGGTGTCAGGGAGCATTGTGATCACATTTGTAATGGCCCATTGTGATGAGGATGGCATGGAGCATTGTGATGCCAAGTGTTATGGAGGATTCTGATGACAAAGTTAATGGAGCATTGTGATGACAATGGCATGGAGCATTGTGATGACAAGGGTCAGGGAGCATTGTGCTGACAAGTGCATGGAGAATTGTGATGACAAGTGTCATGGAGCATTCTGATGACAACCTTGTGGAGTACTTTGATGACAATGGCATGGAGCATTGTGATGAAAACGGAATGGGGCTTTGTGATGAAAAAAGCATGGAGCCTTTTCGTGACAGGGTTCAAGGAGCATTCTGATGACAAGATTCAGGGAGCATTGTGATGACAAGTGTATTGAGAATTGTGCTGAAAGAGGTCATGGAGCATTGTGATGAAAAGGGCATGGAGTATTGTGATGACAGGCATCATGGAGAGTTGTGATGACAAGTGTTATGGAACATTGTGATCACAAGGTTTTGGAGCACTGGGATGACAGAGGTCATGGATCATTTTGATGTCAAGGAGCATGGAGCATTGTGATGACAAGGGCATGAAGCAATGTGA
Organism: Mesoplodon densirostris; assembly: GCF_025265405.1. Taxonomy (NCBI): domain Eukaryota; kingdom Metazoa; phylum Chordata; class Mammalia; order Artiodactyla; family Ziphiidae; genus Mesoplodon; species Mesoplodon densirostris. The sequence goes on from NC_082661.1 coordinate 126,671,078, forward strand.
TCCCAAAGTTCATGGAGGATTGTGATGACAATGGAAATGGAGTATTGTGATGACAAGCGACTAGAGCATTGTAAAGACAAGGTCATGTAGCATTTTGCTGACAAAGGCAAGGAGCATTGTGATGACAGGTGTCATGGAGCACTGTGATGAGAAGCGTCAAGGAGCATTGTGAATACAGGGGTCATGGAGCATCGGGATGACAAGGGTCATGGAGCACTGGGCTGAAAATGTTCATGCAGTGTTGTGATAACAGGGGTCATGGAGCATGGTGATGACAAGTTCCTGGAGCATTGTGATGAGAAGACCATGGAGACTTGTGATGGCAAGTCTCATGGAGCATTCTGATGAAAAGGGGCATGGAACATTGTGATTACAGGGGTCTTGAAGCATTGTGATAACTAGGGCATAGAGCATTGTGATGAGAAGGCCATGGAGCATTCTGATGACATGTGTCATGGAGATTTGTGATGACAACGACAGGGAGCATTGTGATTATAGGGATGTTGGAGCATTGTGATGAAAAGGTCATGGATCATTGTGATGAAAAAGGCATGGAGCCTTGTCATGACAGGGTTCAAGGAGCATACTGACGACAAGTGTCAGGGAGCATTGTGATGACAAGTGTATTGAGCATTGTGATGACAAAGATCATGGAGCATTGTGATGAGAAGACCATGGATAATTGTGATGATGAGCGTCGTGGGGTGTTGTGATGATACGTGTTATGCAACATTGTGATCATAAGGGATTGGAGCATTATGATGACAGGGGTCATGCAGAATATTGATTTCATTGTGATGACAATAGCCTGAAGCATTATGATGATGGGCATGGTGCATTGTGATGACAGGGTTCATGGAGCATTGAGATGAAAAGGGGCATGGAGCATTGTGATTACAACGGTCTTGGAGCATCGTGATGACAGATTTCATGGAGCATTGAGATGAAAAGTGCATGGAGCATTGTGATGACAAGGTTCTTGGAGCATTGTGATGACAAGGGCATGGAGCATTGTGATGAGAAAACCATGGAACATTCTGATGAGATGCGTCATGGAGCTTTGTGATGACAAGGGCATGGAGCATTTTGATTACAAGGGTTTTCAGCATTGTGATTACAAGTGTCATGAAACCTTGTGATGACTAGGCCGTGGAACATTGTGATGGCTGGGGTCATGGTTCATTGTTATGACAGGGGTAATGGAGCATTGTGATGGCAAGGGCATGGAGCATTGTGATGAAAAGGGCATGGAGTATTGTGATGACAGGCATCAGGGAGCGTTGTGATGACAAGTGTTGTGGAACAATGTGATCACAAGTGTTTGGAGCATTGTGATGAGAGAGGTCCTGGATCATTTTGATTTGAAGGAGCATGGAGCATTGGGATGACAAGGGAATGGATCATTGTGATGACAAGCTTCAAGAAGCACTGGGCTGAAAATATTCATGGATTGTTGTGATGACATGGGTCATGGAGTATTTTGACGACTAGGGAATGGAGCATTGTGATGACAAGAGTCCCGGATCATTGTGTTGTCAGGTGTCATGGAGTGTTGTGATGACAGTGGTCACGGAGCATTGTGATGATATTGCCCATGGAGCATTGTGATGAGAAGGTCGTTGAGCATTGGGCTGAAAATGTTCATGGATTATTGTAATGACAGGTGTCATGGAGCATTGTGATGACAATGGCTTGGAGCATTGTGATGACAAGGTTCAGGGAGCATTGTGCTGACAAGTGCATGGAGAATTGTGATGACAAGGGTCAGGGAGAATTCTGATGAAAAGCTTGTGGAGTATTTTGATGACAATGGCATGGAGCATTGTGATGAAAAAGGCATGGTGCATTGTGATGAAAAATGCATGGAGCCTTTTCGTGACAGGTTTCAAGGAGCATTCTGATAACATGTGTCAGGGAGCATTGTGATCACAAGTGTAAAGAGAACTGTGGTGACAAAGGTCATGGAGCATTGTGATGAAAAAAGCATGGAGTATTGTGATGACAGGCATCATGGAGTGTTGTGATGACAAGTGTTATGGAACATTGTGATCACAAGGGTTTGGAGCATTGTGATGACAGAGGTCATGAATCATTTTGATTTCAAGGAGCATGGAGCATTGTGATGACAAGGGCATGAATCAATGTGATCCCAAGGTTCATGGAGGATTGTGATGACAATGGAAATGGAGTATTGTGATGACAAGCGCATAGAGCATTATAATGACAATGTCATGTAGCATTTTGCTGACAAAGGCATGGAGCATTGTGATGACAAGTGTCATGGAGCTAAGTGATTACAAGCGTCAAGGAGCATTGTGAATACAGGGGTCATGGAGCATTGGGATGACAAGGGCATGGATCATTATGATGACAAGGGTCATGGAGCACTGGGCTGAAAATATTCATAGAGTGTTGTGATGACAGGTTTCATGGAGCACTGTGATGAATAGGGAATGGAGCACTGTAATGAGAAGAGTCCCGGATCATTGTGTTGTCAGGAGTCATGGAGTGTTGTGATGACAGTGGTCATGGAGCATTGTGATGATATTGGCAATGGAGCATTGTGATGAGAAGGTCGTGAAGCATTGGGCTGAAAATGTTCATGGATTATTGAGATGACAGGGGTCATGTAGCATTTTGATGATAAGGGAATGGATCATGGTGATGACAAGTTCCTGGAGCATTGTGATGAGAAGACCATGGAGACTTGTGATGAAAAGTCTCATGCAGCATTCTGATGAAAAGGGGCATGGAGCATTGTGATTATAGGGGTCTTGGAGCATTGTGATGAAAAGGGCATGGAACATTGTGATGAGAAGGCCAGGAAACATTCTGATGACATGCCTCATGGAGCTTTTTGATGACAAGGCCATGGAGCATTGTGATTACAGGGATATTGGAGCATTGTGATGGAAAGGACATGGATTATTGTGATGAAAAAGGCATGGAGCCTTGTCATGACAGGGTTCAAGGAGCATACTGACGACAAGTGTCAGGGAGCATTGTGATGACAAGTGTATTGAGCATCGTGTTGACAAAGATCATGGAGCATTGTGATGAGAAGACCATGGATAATTTTGATGATGAGCGTCATGTGGTGCTGTGATGATAAGTTTTATGGAACATGGTGATCACAAGGGTTTGTAGCATTATGATGTCAGAGGTCATGCAGAATATTGATTTAATTGTGATGACAATAGACTGAAGTATTATGATGATGGGCATCGTGCACTGTGATGACAGGGTTCATGGAGCATTGAGATGAAAACGGGCATGGAGCATTGTGGTTACAAGGGTCTTGGAGCATTGTGATGACAAGGGCATGGAGCATTGTGATGAGAAGGCCATGGAACTTTCTGATGACATGCGTCATGGAGCTTTGTGATGAGAAGGGCATGGAGCATTGTGATTAAAGTGGTTTTCAGCATTGTGATGACAAATTCATGGAACCTTGTGAAGACAAGGCCGTGGAACATTGTGATGGCAGGGGTCATGGTGCATTTTTATGACAGAGGTAATGGAGCATTGTGATGAGAAGGGCATGGAACATCGGTCTGAAATGTTTCATGGATCTTTGTGATGAGAGTGGGCATGGAGCATTTTGATGACAAGGGTACGGAACACTATGATACATTCGTCATGCAGGATTGTAATGACAAGGGCATGGAGCATTGTGATGACAAGTGTCATGGAGAACTGGGATGAAAATGTTCATGTAGAGTTGTGATGACAGGGGTCATGGAGCATTGTGATGATACTGGCCATTTAGCATTGTGAAGAGAAGGTCGTGGAGCATTTGGCTGAAAATGTTCATGGATTATTGTGACGACAGGGGTCATGTAGCATTGTGATGACAAGGGAATGGATCATGGTGAAGACAAGTTCCTGGAGCACTGTGATGAGAAGACCATGGAGACTTGTGATGAAAAGTCTCATGGAGCATTCTGATGAAAAGGGGCATGGAGCATTGTGATTACAGAGGTCTTGGACAATTGTGATGAGAAGGCCATGAAGCATTCTGATGACATGTGTCATGGAGCTTTTTGATGACAAGGGCATGGAGCATTTTGATTACAGGGACCTTGGAGCATTGTGATGAAATGGTCATGGATCATTGTGATGAAAAATGCATGGAACATTGTCATCACAGGTTTCAAGGATCATATTGACGACAAGTGTCAGGCAGCATTGTCATGACAAGTGTATTCAGCATTGTGATGACAAAGGTCATGGAGCATCGTGATGAGAAGACCATGGATAATTATGATGATGAGCATCCTGGGGCATTGAGATGACAAGTGTTATGGAATATTGTGATCACAAGGGTTTGGAGCATTGTTATGACAGAGGTCATGGAACATTTTGATTTCATTGTTATGACAATAGCATGAAGCATTATGATAATGTGCATGGTGCATTGTGATGACAGGGTTCATGGATCTTTGAGATGAAAAGGGGCATAGATCATTGTGATTACAGTGTTATTGGAGCATTGTGATGAGCAGGCCATGGAAAATCGTGATGGCAGGGGTCATGGAGCATTGTTATGACAGGTGTAATGGAGCATTGTGATGGCAAGGGCATGGAACATTGTGATGAGAAGGTTATGGAGCATTCTGATGACATGTGTCATGGAGCTATGTAAAGACAAGGGCATGGAGCAATGTGATGAGAGCGTTCTTGGAACATTGTGAAGACAATGACATGGAGCATTGTGATGCCAAGGGTCATGGATCTTTGTGATGACAAAGGTCATGGAGCATTTTGATGTCAAGTGCTTTGTGCATTGTGATGAGAAAGGCAGAGAGCATTCTGATGACTGGGTCAAGGAGCAATTTGATGAAAAGTGTCATGGAACATTTTGATGACAGGTGTTATGGAACATTGTGATGTCAGGGGTCATCGAACATTGTGATGATAAGTGCATGTAGCATTGTGATGACAGGAGTCATGGAATATTGTGATGACAGGGGTGTGGGAGTATTGAGACAAATAGTGAGTAGCATTATGATATCAGTGGTGAGAGAGCATTTTGATGAGAAGTGCATGGAGCACTGGGATGACAAATTTTCTGGAGCATTGTGATGACAAGATGGTGGAGCACTGTGATGACAAGCGCATGGTGCATTGTGATGACATGTGTCATGGAGCATTGTGCTGACAAGCGCATGGAGCATTGTGATGACAAGGGTCATGGAGCATTGTGCTGAGAAAGACAAAGAAAATTGTGATGACAAGGGTCAAAGAGCATTTTGATGAAAAGTTCATGGAGCATTGTGGTTAAAAGGTTACAGAGACTGTTGATGACGAGGGCATGGACAATTGTAATGACAAAGGTCATGAAGCATTGTGATGACTGGAGTCACGGAGCATTGTGCTGACAGGGGTCATGGAGCATTGTGATAACAAGGGAATTGAGCATTGTGATGAGAATGGCAAGGAACATTGGTCTAATGTGTTTCATGCAGTATTTCAATGACAGTTGGAATGGCACACTGTGATGACAAGGGCATGGAGTATTGTGATGACCAGGTCATGCCGTATTGTGAAGACAGGTGTCAGGGAGCATTGTGATCACATATGTAATGGCCCATTGTGATGAGGATGGCATGGAGTATTGTGATGCCAAGTGTCAGGGAGGATTCTGATGACAAAGGTAATGGAGCATTGTGATGACAATGGCTTGGAGCATTGTGATGACAAGGGTCATGGAGCATTCTGATGACAATGGCTTGGAGCATTGTGATGACAAGGGTCAGGGAGCATTGTGCTGACAAGTGCATGGAAAATTGTAATGACAAGTGTCAGGGAGCATTCTGATGACAAGCTTGTGGAGTATTTTGATGACAATTGCAGGGAGCATTGGGATGAAAACGGCATGTGGCATTGTGATGAAAAAGGCATGGAGCCTCTTTGTGACAGGGTTCAAGGAGCATTCTGATGACAAGTGTCAGGGAGCATTGTGATGACAAGTTTATTGAGAATTTTGGTGACAAAAGTCATGGAGCATTGTGATGAAAAGTGCATGGAGTATTGTGATGACAGGCATCATGGAGTGTTGTGATGACAAGTGTTATGGAACATTGTGATCACAAGGGTTTGGAGCATTGTGATGACAGAGGTCATGGATCATTTTGATTTCAAGGAGCATGGAGCATTGTGATGACAAGGACATGAAGCAATGTGATCCCAAATTTCATGGAGGTTTGTGATTACAATGGAAATGGAGTATTGTGATGACAAACGCATAAAGCATTGTAATTACAAGGTTATGTAGCATTTTGCTGACAAAGGCATGGAGCATTGTGATGACATGTGTCATGGAGCACTGTGATGACAAGCGTCAATGAGCATTGTGAATACAGGGGTCATGGAGCATTGGGATGAAAAGGGCATGGATCATAATGATGACAAGTGTCATGGAGCACTGGGCTGAAAATGTTCATGGAGAGATGTGATGATAGGTGTCATGGAGCATTGTGATGACAAGGGAATGGAGCATTGTGATGACAAGAGTCCCGGATCATTGTTTTTTTAGGTGTCATGGAGTGTTGTGATGACCGTTGTCATGGAGCATTGTGATGATATTGGCAATGGAGCATTGTGATGAGAAGGTCGTGGTGCATTGGGCTGAAAATGTTCATGGATTACTGTGATGACAGGGGTCATGGAGCATTTTGATGACAAGGGAATGGATCATGGTGATGACAAGTTCCTGGAGTATTGTGATGAGAAGACCATGGAGACTTGTGATGGCAAGTCTCATGGAGCATTCTGATGAAAAGGGGCATGGAGCATTGTGATTACAGGGGTCTTGGAGCATTGTGAGGACTAGGGCATAGAGCATAATGATGAGAAGGCCATGGAGCATTCTGATGGCATGCATCATGGAGTTTTGTGATGACAAGGGCGTGGAGCATTGTGATTACAGGGACCTTGGAGCATTGTGATGAAATGGTCATGGATCATTGTGATGAAAAATGCATGGAACCTTGTCATGACAGGGTCCAAGGAGCATACTGACGACAAGGGTCAGGGAGCATTGTGATGACAAGTGTATTGAGCATTGTGATGACAAAGATCATGGAGCATTGTGATGAGAAGACCATGGATAATTGTGATGATGAGCGTCATGGGGTGTTGTGATGATACGTGTTATCCAACATTGTGATCACAAGGGTTTGGAACATTATGATGACAGAGGTCATGCAGAATATTGATTTCATTGTGATGACAATAGCCTGAAGCATTATGATGATGGGCAAGGTGCATTGTGATGACGGGGTTCATGGAGCATTGAGATGAAAAGTGGCATGGAGCATTGTGATTACAAGGGTCTTGGAGCATTGTGATGACAAGGGTCTTGGAGCATTGTGATGACAAGGGCATGGAGCATTGTGATGAGAAGGCCATGGAACATTCTGATGACATGCGTCATGGAGCTTTGTGATGACAAGGGCATGGAGCATTGTGATTTCAGGGGTCTTGAGCATTGTGATAAGAAGTATCATGGAACCTTGTGATGACTAGGCCATGGAACATTGTGATGGCAGGTGTCATGGTGCATTGTTATGACAGGCGTAATTGAGCATTGTGATGAGAAGGTTATGGAATTTTGGTCTGAAATGTTTCATGGATAATTGTGATGAGAGTGGGCATGGAGCATTGTGATGACAAGGAAAGGGAACACTGTGATACATGGCTCATGCAGGACTGTAATAACAAGGGCATGGAGCATTGTGAGGAGAAGACCAAGGAGCACTCTGATGGCATGCATCATTGAGATTTGTGATGACAATGGCATGGACCATTGTGATTACATGGGTCTTGGAGCATTGTGACGAAAAGGGCGTGGATCATTGTGATGAAAAAGGCATGGAGCCTTGTCATGACAGGGCTCAAGGAGCATACAGACAACAAGTGTCAGGGAGCATGTTGATGACAAATGTAATGAGCATTGTGATGACGAAGGTCATGGAGCATTGTGATGAGAAGTCCATGGATAACTGTCATGACGAGCGTCATGGGGCATTGTGATGACAAGTGTTATGGAATATTGTGATCACAAGGCTTTGGAGCATTGTTATGACAGAGGTCATGGAACATTTTGATTTCGTTGTTATGACAATAGCGTCAGGCATTGTGATGATGGGCATGGTGCATTGTGATGAGAGGGTTCATGGATCATTGAGATGAAAAGGGGCATAGAGCATTGTGATTACAGTGTTCTTGGAGCATTGTGATGAGAAGGGTCATGGAGCCTTGTGATGACAAGGCCATGGAACATCGTGATGGCAGGGGGCATGGAGCATTGTTATGACAGGGGTAATGGAGCCTTGTGATGGCAAAGGCATGGAGCATTTTGATGAGAAGGCCATGGAGCATTCTCATTACAAGTGTCATGCATCTATGTGAAGACATGGGCATGGAGCAATGTGATGACAATGACATGGAGCATTGTGATGCCAAGGGTCATGGATCTTTGTGATGACAAAGGTCATGGAGCATTTTGATGGCAAGGGCGTTGTGCATTGTGATGAGAAGGTCAGGGAGCATTCTGATGTCAGGGTCATGGAGCAGTATGATGAAAAGTGTCATGGAATATTTTGATGACAGGTGTTATGGAACATTGTGATTTCATGGGTAATCGAACATTGTGATGATAACTGCATGTAGCATTGTGATTACAGGAGTCATGGAACATTGTGATGACAGGGGTGAGGGAGTATTGTGACAAATAGTGATGTAGCTTTGTGATATCTGTGGTGAGAGAGCATTTTGATGAGAAGTGTATGGAGCACTGTGATGACAAATTTTATGGAGCATTGTGATGACAAGGTTGTGGAGCATTGTGATGACAAGTGCATGGTGCATTGTGATGACATGTGTCATGGAGCATTGTGCTGACAAGCGCATGGAGCATTGTGATGACATGGGTCATGGAGCATTGTGCTGAGAAAGACATAGAGCATTGTGATGACAAGGGTCAAAGAGCATTGTGATGAAAAGTTCATGGAGCATTGTGGTTAAAAAGGTCATAGAGACTCTTGATGATGATGGCATGGACCATTGTGATGAAAAAGTTCATGAAGCATTGTGATGACTGGAGTCACAGAGCATTTTGCTGACAGGGGTCATGGAGCATTGTGATGACATATGTAATGGCCCATTGTGATGACAATGGCATGAAGCATTGTGATGCCAAGTGTCATGGAGGATTCTGATGACAAAAGTAATGGAGCATTGTGATGACAATGGCTTGGATCATTGTGATGACAAGGGTCAGGGAGCATTGTGCTAACAAGTGCATGGAGAATTGTGATGACAAGGGTCATGGAGCATTCTGATGACAAGCTTGTGGAGTATTTTGATGACAATGGCATGGAGCATTGTGATGAAAACGGCATGGGGCACTGTGATGAAAATGGCATGGAGCCTTTTCGTGACAGGGTTCAAGGAGCATTCTGATGACAAGTGTCAGGGAGCATTGTGATGACAAGTGTATTGAGAATTGTGATGACAAAATCATGGAGCATTGTGATGAAAAGGGCATGGAGTATAGTGATGACAGGCATCATGGAGCGTTGTGATGACAAGTGTTATGGAACATTGTTATCACAAGGGTTTGGAGCATTGTGATGACAGAGGTCATGGATCATTTTGATTTCAAGGAGCATGGAGCATTTTGATGAGACGGGCATGAAGCAATGTGATCCCAAGGTTCATGGAGGATTGTGATGACAATGGAAATGGAGTATTGTGATGACAAGCGCATAGAGCATTATAATGACAATATCATGTAACATTTTGCTGACAAAGGCATGGAGCATTGTGATGACATGTGTCATGGAGCACTGTGATGAAAAGCGTCAAGGAGCATTGTGAATACAGGTATCATGGAGCATTGGGATGACAAGGGCATGGATCATTGTGATGACAAGCTTCATGGAGCACTGGGCTAAAAATATTCATGGAGTGTTGTGATGACAGGGTCATGGAACATTGTGATTACAAGGATGAGGGTGTATTGTGATGACTAGTGATGGAACATTGTGATATCTCTGGTGAGAGAGCATTTTGATGAGAAGTGCATGGACCATTGTGATTACAAGGTTTATGGAGCATTGCAATGACAACGTTGTGGACCGTTGTGATGAAATGTGCGTGGCACATTGTGATGAAAATGGGCATGGAGCATTGTTCTGACAAAGACAGGGAGCATTGTGATGACAAGTTTCACAGAGAATTGTGATGAAATGTTCATGGAGCATTGTGGTTAGAAATGTCACAGGGCCTTGTGATGACGTGGGCATGGACCATTGTGATGACAAACGTTATGAAGCATTGTGATGACTGGAGTCATGGAGCATTGTGATGACAGGGTTCATGGAGCATTGGTCTGACAAGTTTCATAGATTATTGTGATGAGAGTTGGAATGGTGCATTGTAATGACAAGGGCATGGAGAATTGTGATAATAAGGTCATGGAGTATTGTGAAGACAGGTGTCAGTGAGCATTGTGCTGAAATATTTCATCGTCCATTGAGAAGACAATGGCATGGAGCATTGTGATACCAACTGTAATGGAGGATTGTGATGAAAATATAATGGAGCATTGTGATGATTAGGGCTTGGAGCATTATGATGACAAGGGCCATTGAAAATTTTCAGGACACAGTCGTGAAGCATTGTGTTGACTAGGTCCTGGAGCATTGTGATGACAAAACCATGGAGCCTTGTGATGACAAGTCTCATGGAGCATACTGATGAAAAGGGGCATGGAGCATTGTGATTACAGGGGTCTTGGAACATTGTGATGACAAGGGCATGGAGCATTGTGATGAAAAGGCCATGGAGCATTCTGATGACATGTGTCATCGAGCTATGTGAAGACAAGGGCATGGAGCAATGTGATGAGAGCGTTCATGGAGCATTGTGATGACAATGACATGGAGCATTGTGATGCCAAGGGTCATGGATCTTTGTGATGACAAAGGTCATGGAGCATTTTGATGACAAGGGCGTTGTGCACTGTGATGAGAAGGGCAGGGAGCATTCTGATGACAGGGTCATGGAGCAATTTGATGAAAAGTGTCATGGAATATTTTGATGACAGTTGTTATGGAACATTGTGATGTCCGGGGTCATCGAACATTGTGATGATAAGTGCATGTAGTTGTGATGATAGGAGTCAAGGAACATTGTGATGACAGGGTTGAGGGAGTATTGTGACAAATAGTGATGTAGCATTGTGATATCAGTGGTGAGAGAGCATTTTGATGAGAAGTGCATGGAGCATTGTGATGACAAATTTTATGAAGCATTGTGATGACAATGTTGTGGAGCACTGTGATGACAAGCGCATGGTGCATTGTGATGACATGTGTCATGAATCATTGTGATGACAAGTGCATGGAGCATTGTGATGACAAGGGTCATGGATCATTGTGCTGAGAAAGGCATAGACCATTGTGATGACAAAGATCAAAGAGCATTGTGATGAAAAGTTCATGGAGCATTGTGGTTAAAAAGGTCACAGAGACTGTTGATGACGAGGGCATGGACAATTGTGATGACAAATGTCATGAAGCATTGTGATGACTGGAGTCACGGAGCATTGTGATGACAGGGGTCATGGAGCATTGTGATAACAAGGGCATGGAGAATTGTGATGACAAGGGCATGGATCTTTGGTCTAATAAGTTTCAAGGATTGTTGCGATGACAGTTGGAATGGCGCATTTGGATGACAAGGGCATGGAGCATTGTGATGAACAGTTCATGCAGTATTGTGAAGACAGGTTTCAGTGAGCATAGTGATGACATATTTAATGGCCCATTGTGATGACAATGGCATGGAGCATTGTGATGCCAAGTGTCATGGAGGATTCTGATGACAAAGGTAATGGAGCATTGTGATGACAATGGCTTGGAGCATTGTGATGACAATGGTCATGCAGCATTGTGCTGAGAAAGGCATAGAGCATTTTGATGACAAGGGTCAAAGGGCATTGTGATGAATAGTTCATGGAGCATTGTGGTTACAAATGTCACAGAGCCTTGTGATGACGTGGGCATGGACCATTGTGTTGACAAACGTTATGAAGCATTGTGATGACTGGAGTCACGGAGCATTGTGATGACAGGGGTCATGGAGCATTGTGATGACAAGGGCATGGAGCATTGTGATGACAGTGGCATGGAGCATTGGTCTGACAATTTCATAGATTATTGTGATGAGAGTGGGCATGGTGCATTGTGATGACAAGGGCATGGAGCATTGTGATGATAAGGTCATGGAGTATTGTGAAGACAGGTGTCAGGGACCATGGTGATGATATATGTCATGGTCCATGGCGATGACAATGGCATGAAGCTTTGTGATACCAAATGTAATGGAGGATTGTGATGACAAATATAATGGAGCATTGTGATGATTAGGGCTTGGAGCATTATGATGACAAGGGCCATTGAAAATTTTGATGACAAGGTCGTGAAGCGTTGTGATGACAAGTTCCTGGAGCATTGTGGTGACAAAACCATGGAGCCTTGTGATGAGAAGTCTCATGGAGCATACTGATGAAAATGGGCATGGAGCATTGTGATTACAGGGGTCTTGGAACATGGTGAAGACAAGGGCATGGAGCACTGTGAGGAGAAGACCAAGGAGCATTCTGATGGCATGCGTCATTGAGCTTTTTGATGACAATGGCATGGACCATTGTGATTACATGGGACTTGGAGCACTGTGATGAATTGGGCATGGATCATTGTGATGAAAAAGGCATGGAGCCTTGACATGACAGGGTTCAAGGAGCATACAAACAACAAGTGTAAGAGAGCATGATGATGACAAGTGTATTGAGCATTGTGATGACGAAGGTCATGGATTATTGTGATGAGAAGACCATGGATAATTGTAATGACGAGCGTCATGGGGCATTGTGATTACAAGTGTTATGGAATATTGTGATCACTAGGGTTTGGAGCATTGTTATGACAGAGGTCATGGAACATTTTGATTTCATTGTTATCACAATAGCATGAAGCATTATGATGATGGGCATGGTGCACTGTGATGAGAAGGCCATGGAGCATTCTGATGACATGTGTCATTGAGCTATGTAAAGACAATGGCATGGAGCAATGTGATGAGAAAGGCATCGAGCATTGTGATGACAAGTGTCACGGAGCTGTGAGATGACAAGGGCATGGAGCAATGTGATGAGAGGGTTCATGGAGCATTGTGATGACAATGATATGGAGCATTGTGATGCCAAGGGTCTTGGAGCTTTGTGATGACAAGTCATGGAGCATTTTGATGAGAAGGGCAGGGAGCATTTTGATGACCGGGTCATGCAGCAATTTGATAAAAAGTGTAATGGAATATTTTGATGGCAGGGGTTATAGAACATTGTGATGTCAGGGGTCTTGGAGCTTTGGGATGGAATGGGTCATGGAGCATTTTGATGACAGGGCTTATGGAACATTGTGATGGCAGGGGTCATGGAACATTGTGATGATAAGGGGATGTAGCATTGTGATGAGAGTGTCATGGAACATTGTGATTACAAGGATGAGGGTGTATTGTGATGACTAGTGATGGAACATTGTGATATCTCTGGTGAGAGAGCATTTTGATGAGAAGTGCATGGACCATTTTGATTACAAGGTTTATGGAGCATTGCAATGACATGGTTTGGAACATTGTGATGAAATGCGCGTGGAACATTGTGATGACAATGGTCATGGAGCATTGTTCTGACAAAGACATGGAGCATTGTGATGACAAGATTCTCAGAGAATTGTGATGAAAAGTTCATGGAGCATTGTGGTTACAAAGGTCACAAAGCCTTGTGATGACGCGGGCATGGACCATTGTGATGACAAATGTTATGAGCATTGTGTTGACTGGAGTCACGGAGCATTGTGGTGACAGGGGTCATGGAGCATTGTGATGACAAGGGCATGGAGCATTGTGATGACAGGGGCATGGAGCATTGGTCTGACAAGTTTCATAGATTATTGTGATGAGAGTGGGCATGGTGCATTGTGATGACAAGGGCATGGAGCATTGTGATGATAAGGTCATGGAGTATTGTGAAAACAGGTGTCAGGGAGCATTGTGATGATATATGTCATGGTCCATGGCGATGACAATGGCATGGAGCTTTGTGATACAAAATGTAATGGAGGATTGTGATGACAAATATAATGGAGCATTGTGATGATTAGGCTTTGGAGCATTATGATGACAAGGACCATTGAAAAATTTGATGACAATTTCGTGAAGCATTGTGATGACAAGGTCCTGGAGCATTGTGATGACAAAAATATGGAGCCTTGTGATGACAATTCTCATGGAGCATACTGATTAAAAGGGGAATAGAGCATTGTGATTACAGGGGTCTTGGAACATTGTGAAGACAAGGGCATGGAGCATTGTGAGGAGAAGACCAAGGAGCCTTCTGATGGCATGCGTCATTGAGCTTTGTGATGACAATGGCATGGAGCATTTTGATGAGAAGGCCATGGAGCATTCTGATGACATGTGTCATGCAGCTATGTGAAAACAAGGGCATGGAGCAATGTGATGAGAGCGTTCATAGAGCATTGTGATGACAATGACATGGAGCATTGTGATGCCAAGGGTCATGGATCTTTGTGATGACAAAGGTCATGAAGCATTGTGATGACTGGAGTCACGGAGCATTGTGATGACAGGGGTCATGGAGCATTGTGATAACAAGGGTATGGAGCATTGTGATGACAAGGGCATGGAACATTGGTCTAATAAGTTTCAAGGATTGTTGCGATGACAGTTGGAATGGCGCATTGTGATGACAAGGGCATGGAGCATTTTGATGACCAGGTCATGCAGTATTGTGAAGACAGGTGTCAGGGAGCATTGTGATCACATATGTAATGGCCCATTATGATGTTGATGTCATGGAGAACTGTCATGCCAAGTGTCATGGAGGATTCTGAGGACAAAGGTAATGGAGCATTGTGATGACAATGGCTTGGAGCATTGTGATGACAAGGGTCAGGGAGAATTGTGCTGACAAGTGCATGGAGAAATGTGATGACAAGTGTCATGGAGCATTCTGATGAAAAGGTTGTGGAGTATTTTGATGACAATGGCATGGAGCACTCTGATGAAAACGGCATGGGGCATTGTGATGGAAAAGGCATGGAGCCTTTTCGTGACAGGGTTCAAGGAGCATTCTGATGACAAGTGTCAGGGAGCATTGTGATGACAAGTGTATTGAGAATTGTGGTGACAAAATCATGGAGCATTGTGATGAAAAGGGCATGGAGTATTGTGATGGCAGGCATCATGGAGCGTTGTGATGACAAGTGTTATGGAACATTGTGATCACAATGGTTTGGAGCATTGTGAAGACAGAGGTCATGGATCATTTTGATTTCAAGGAACATGGAGCATTGTGATGACAAGGGCATGAAGCAATGTGATCCTAAGGTTCATGGAGGATTGTGATGACAATGGTAATGGAGTATTTTGATGACAAGGGCATAGAGCATTGTAATCACAAGGTCATGTAGCATTTTGCTGAAAATGGCATGGAGAATTGTGATGACAGGTGTCATGGAGCACTGTGATGACAAGCATCACGGAGCATTGTGAATACAGGGGTCATGGAATATTGGGATGACAAGGGCATGGATCATTGTGATGACAAAGGTCATGGAGCATTGGGATGAAAATGTTCATGGAGTATTGTGATGACGGGGGTCATGGAGCATGGTGA
Organism: Mesoplodon densirostris; assembly: GCF_025265405.1. Lineage (NCBI taxonomy): Eukaryota > Metazoa > Chordata > Mammalia > Artiodactyla > Ziphiidae > Mesoplodon > Mesoplodon densirostris. The sequence continues at coordinate 126,686,850 of NC_082661.1, forward strand.
TTACAGGGGTCTTGGAGCATTGTGATGACAAGAGTCCCGGATCATTGTGTTGTCAGGTGTCATGGATTGTTGTGATGACTGTGGTCATGGAGCATTGTGATGAAAAGGTCGTGGTGCATTGGGCTGAAAATGTTCATGGATTATTGTGATGACAGGGGTCATGGAGCATTGTGATGATAAGGGGATGTAGCATTGTGATGACAGTGTCATGGAACATTGTGATTACAAGGATGAGGGTGTATTGTGATGAATAGTGATGGAACATTGTGATATCTCTGGTGAGAGAGCATTTTGATGAGAAGTGCATGGACCATTGTGATTACAAGGTTTATGGAGCATTGCAATGACAAGGTTTGGAACGTTGTGATGAAATGTGCATGGCACATTGTGATGACAATGGTCCTGGAGCATTGTTCTGACAAAGATATGGAGCATTGTGATGACAAGGTTCTCAGAGAATTGTGATGAAAAGTTCATGGAGCACTGTGGTTACAAAGGTCACAGAGCCTTGTGATGACGCGGGCATGGACCATTGTGATGACAAACGTTATGAATCATTGTGATGACTGGAGTCACGGAGCACTGTGATGACAGGGGTCATGGAGCATTGTGATGTCAAGGGCATGGAGCATTGTGATGACAGTGTCATGGAGCATTGGTCTGACAAGTTTCATAGATTATTGTGATGAGAGTGGGCATGGTGCATTGTGATGACAAGGGCATGGAGCATTGTGATGATAAGGTCATGGAGTATTGTGAAGACAGGTGTCAGGGAGCATTGTGATGACATATGTCATGGTCCATGGCGATGACAATGGCATGGAGCTTTGTGATACCAAATGTAATGGAGGATTGTGATGGCAAATATAATGGAGCATTGTGATGATTAGGGTTTGGAGCATTATGATGACAAAGGCCATTGAAAATTTTGATGACAAGGTCGTGGAGCATTGTGATGACAAAACCATGGAGCCTTGTGATGACAAGTCTCATGGAGCATACTGATTAAAAGGGGAATGGAGCATTGTGATTACAGGGGTCTTGGAACATTGTGAAGACAAGGACATGGAGCATTGTGAGGAGAAGACCAAGGAGCATTCTGATGGCATGTGTCATTGAGCTTTGTGATGACAATGGCATGGACCATTGTGATTACATGGGACTTGGAGCATTGTGATGAAAAGGGCATAGATCATTGTGATGATAAAGGCATGGAGCCTTGTCATGACAGGGTTCAAGGAGCATACAGACAACAAGTGTCAGGGAGCATGTTGATGACAAGTGTATTGAGCATTGTGATGACGAAGGTCATGGAGCATTGTGATGAGAAGACCATGGATAATTGTGAAGACGAGCATCCTGGGGCATTGTGATGACAAGTGTTATGGAATATTGTGATCACAAGGTTTTGGAGCATTGTTATGACAGAGGTCATGGAACATTTTGATTTCGTTTTTATGACAATAGCATGAAGCATTATGATGATGGGCATGGTGCATTGTGATGACAGGGTTCATGGATCATTGAGATGAAAAGGGGCATAGAGCATTGTGATTACAGTGTTCTTGGAGCATTGTGATAAGAAGGGTCATAGAGCCTTTTAATGACAAGGCCATGGAACATCGTGATGGCAGGGGTCATGGAGCATTGTGATGGCAATGGCATGGAGCATTGTGATGAAAATGCCATGGCGCATTCTGATGACATGTGTCATGGAGCTATGTGAAGACAAGGGCATGGAGCAATGTGATGAGAGCGTTCATGGAGCATTGTGATGAGAATGACATGGAGCATTGTGATGCCAAGGGTCATGGATCTTTGTGATGACAAAGGTCTTGGAGCATATTGATGGCAAGTGGGTTGGGCATTGTGATGAGAAGGGCAGGGAGCATTGTGCTGACAGGGTCCTGAAGCAATTAGATGAAAAGTGGCATGGAACATTTTGATGACAGTTGTTATGGAACATTGTGATGTCAGGGGTCATCGAACATTGTGATGATAAGTGCATGTAGCATTGTGATGACAGGAGTCATGGAACATTGTGATGACAGGGGTGAGGGAGTATTGTGACAAATAGTGATGTAGCATTGTGATATCGGTGGTGAGAGAGCATTTTGATGAGAAGTGCATGGATCATTGTGATGACAATGTTGTGGAGCACTGTGATGACAAGCGCATGGTGCATTGTGATGACATGTGTCATGGAGCATTGTGCTGACAAGGGCATGGAGCATTGTGATGATAAGGGTGATGGAGCATTGTGCTGAGAAAGGCATAGAGCATTGTGATAACAAGTGTCAAAGAGCATTGTGATGAAGAGTTCATGGAGCATTGTGGTTAAAAAGGTCACAGAGACTGTTGATGACGAGGGCATGGACCATTGTGATGACAAAGGTCATGAAGCATTGTGATGACTGTAGTCACGGAGCATTGTGATGACAGGGGTCATGGAGCATTGTGATAACAAGGGCATGGAGCATTGTGATGACAAGGGCATGGAACATTGGTCTAATAAATTCCATGGAGTATTGCGATGAGATTTGGAATGACACACTGTGATGACAAGGGCATGGAGCATTGTGATGACCAGGTCATGCCGTATTGTGAAGACAGGTGTCAGGGAGCATTGTGATCACATATGTAATGGACCATTGTGATGAGGATGGCATGGAGCATTGTGCTGCCAATTGTCAGGGAGGATTTTGATGACAGAGGTAATGGAGCATTGTGATGAGAATGGCTTGGAGCATTGTGATGACAAGGGTCAGGGAGCATTGTGCTGACAAGTGCATGGAAAATTGTGATGACAAGCGTCATGGAGCATTCTGATGACAAGCTTGTGGAGTATTTTGATGACAATGGCATGGAGCATTGTGAGGAAAACGGCATGGGGCTTTGTGATGAAAAATGCATGGAGCCTTTTCGTGACAGGTTTCAAGGAGCATTCTGATGACAAGTGTCAGGGAGCATTGTGATATCAAGTGTATTGAGAATTGTGGTGACAATGTTCATGGAGCATTGTGATGAAAAGGGCATGGAGTATTGTGATGACAGGCATCATGGAGCGTTGTGATGACAAGTGTTATGGAACATTGTGATCAAAAGGGTTTGGAGCATTGTGATGACAGAGGTCATGGATCATTTTGATTTCAAGGAGCATGGAGCATTGTGATGACAAGAGCATGAAGCAATGTGATCCCAAGGTTCATAGAGGATTGTGATGACAATGGAAATGCAGTATTGTGATGACAAACGCATAGAGCATTATAATGACAACGTCATGTAGCATTTTGCTGACAAAGGCATGGAGCATTGTGATGACATGTGTCATGGAGCACTGTGATGACAAGCTTCAAGGAGCACTGTGAATACAGGGGTCATGGAGCTTTGGGATGACAAGGGCATTGATCATTGTGATAACAAGTGTCATGGAGCACTGGGCTGAAAATGTTCATGGAGAGTTGTGATGACAGGTGTCATGGAGCATTGTGACGACAAGGGAATGGAGCATTGTGATGACAAGAGTCCTGGATCATTGTGTTGTCAGGTGTCATGGAGTGTTGTGATGACAGTGGTCATGGAGCATTGTGATGATATTGGCAATGGAGCATTGTGATGAGAAGACCATGGAGACTTGTGATGGCAAGTCTCATGGAGCATTCTGATGAAAAGGGGCATGGAGCATTGTGATTACAGGGGTCTTGGAGCATTGTTATGACTAGGGCATAGAGCATTGTGATGAGAAGGCCATGGAGCATTCTGATGACATGCGTCATGGAGTTTTGTGATGACAAGGGCATGGAGCATTGTGATTACAGGGACCTTGGAGCATTGTGATGAAATATTCATGGATCATTGTGATGAAAAATGCATGGAAACTTGTCATGACAGGGTTCAAGGAGCATACTGACGACAAGGGTCAGGGAGCATTGTGATGACAAGTGTATTGAGCATTGTGATGACAAAGATCATGGAGCATTGTGATGAGAAGACCATGGATAATTGTGATGATGAGCATCATGGGGTGTTGTGATGATACGTGTTATGCAACATTGTGATCACAAGGATTTGGAGCATTATGATGACAGAGGTCATGCAGAATATTGATTTCATTGTGATGACAATAGCCTGAAGCATTATGATGATGGGCATGGTGCATTGTGATGACAGGGTTCATGGAGCATTGAGATGAAAAGGGGCATGGAGCATTGTGATGACAAGGGTCTTGGAGCATTGTGATGATAGATTTCATGGAGCATTGAGATGAAATGGGGCATGGAGCATTGTGATGACAAGGGTCTTGGAGCATTGTGATGACAAGAGCATGGAGCATTGTGATGAGAAGGCCATGGAACATTCTGATGACATGCGTCATGGAGCTTTGTGATGAACAGGGCATGGAGCATTGTGATATCAGGGGTCTTGAGCATTGTGATGAGAATTATCATGGAAGCTTGTGATGACTAGGCCGTGGATCATTGTGATGGCAGGTGTCATGGTGCATTGTTATGACAGGGTTAATGGAGCATTGTGATGAGAAGGGTATGGAACTTTGTTCTGAAATGTTTCATGGATTATTGTGATGAGAGTGGGCATGGAGCATTGTGATGACAAGGGCAAGGAACACTGTGATACATGGGTCATGCAGGATTGTAATGACAAGGGCATGCGGCATTGTGATGAGAAAGGCATCGAGCATTGTGATGACAAGTGTCATGGAGCTGTGTGATGACAAGGGCATGGAGCAATGTGATGAGAGGGTTCATGGAGCATTGTGATGACAATGACATGGCGCATTGTGATGCCAAGGGTCTTGGAGTTTTGTGATGACAAGTCATGGAGCATTTTGATGAGAAGGGCAGGGAGCATTTTGATGACCGGGTCATGCAGCAATTTGATAAAAAATGTAATGGAACATTTTGATGGCAGGGGTTATAGAACATTGTGATGTCAGGGGTCTTGGAGCTTTGGGATGGAAAGGGTCATGGAGCACTTTGATGACAGGGCTTATGGAACATTGTGATGGCAGGGGTCATGGAACATTGTGATGATAAGGGGATGTAGCATTGTGATGACAGTGTCATGGAACTTTGTGATTACAAGGATGAGGGTGTATTGTGATGACTAGTGATGGAACACTGTGATATCTCTGGTGAGAGAGCATTTTGATGAGAAGTGCATGGACCATTGTGATTACAAGGTTTATGGAGCATTGCAATGACAAGGTTAGGAACGTTGTGATGAAATGTGCGTGGCACATTGTGATGACAATGGTCATGGAGCATTGTTCTGACAAATACATGGAGCATTGTGATGACAAGTTTCTCAGAGAATTGTGATGAAAAGTTCATGGAGCATTGTAGTTACAAAGGTCACAAAGCCTTGTGATGACGCGGGCATGGACCATTGTGATGACAAACGTTATGAAGCATTGTGATGACTGAAGTCACGGAGCATTGTGATGACAGGTGTCATGGAGCATTGTGATAACCAGGGCATGGAGCATTGTGATGAGAAGGCCATGGAGCATTCTGATGACATGCATCATGGAGCTTTGTGATGACCAGTGCATGGAGCATTGTGATATCAGGGGTCTTGAGCATTGTGATGAGAATTATCATGGAAGCTTGTGATGACTAGGCCGTGGAAAATTGTGATGGCAGGTGTCATAGTGCATTGTTATGACAGGGGTAATGGAGCATTTTGATGAGAAGGGTATGGAACTTTGGTCTGAAAATTTTCATGGATTATTGTGATGAGAGTGGGCATGGAGCATTGTGATGACAGTGGCATGGAGCATTGGTCTGACAAGTTTCATAGATTATTGTGATGAGAGTGGGAATGGTGCATTGTGATGACAAGGGCATGGAGCATTGTGATGATAAGGTCATGGAGTATTGTGAAGACAGGTGTCAGGGAGCATTGTGATGACATATGTCATGGTCCATGGCGATGACAATGGCATGGAGCTTTGTGATACCAAATGTAATGGAGGATTGTGATGATAAATATAATGGAGCATTGTGATGATTAGAGTTTGGAGCATTATGATGACAAGGGCCATTGAAAATTTTGATGACAAGGTCGTGAAGCATTGTGATGACAAGGTCCTGGAGCATTGTGATGACAAAACCATGGAGCCTTGTGATGACAAATCTCATGGAGCATACTGATAAAAAGGGGAAAGGAGCATTGTGATTACAGGGGTCTTGGAACACTGTGAAGACAAGGGCATGGAGCATTGTGAGGAGAAGATCAAGGAGCATTCTGATGGCATGCGTCATTGAGCTTTGTGATGACAATGGCACGGACCATTGTGATTACATGGGACTTGGAGCATTGTGATGAAAAGGGCATGGATCATTGTGATGAAAAAGGCATGGAGCCTTGTCATGACAGTGTTCAAGGAGCATACAGACAACAAGTGTCAGGGAGCATGTTGATGACAAGTGTATTGAGCATTTTGATGACGAAGGTCATGGAGCATTGTGATGAGAAGACCATGGATAATTGTGATGACAAGCATCCTGGGGCATTGTGATGACAAGTGTTATGGAATATTGTGATCACAAGGGTTTGGAGCATTGTTATGACAGAAGTCATGGAACATTTTGATTTCGTTGTTATGACAATAGCATGAAGCATTATGATGATGGGCATAGTGCATTGTGATGACAGGGTTCATGGATCATTGAGATGAAAAGGGGCATAGAGCATTGTGATTACAGTGTTCTTGGAGCATTGTGATGAGAAGGGTCATGGAGCCTTGTGATGACAAGGCCATGGAACATCGTGATGGCAGGGGTCATGGAGCATTGTTATGACACGGGTAATGGAGCATTGTGATGGCAAGGGCTTGGATCATTGTGATGAGAAGGCCATGGAGCATTCTGATGACATGTGTCATGGAGCTATGTGAAGACAAGGGAATGGAGCAATGTGATGAGAGAGTTCATGGAGCATTGTGATGACAATGACATGGAGCATTGTGATGCCAAGCGTCATGGATCTTTGTGATGACAAAGGTCATGGAGCATTTTGATGGCAAGGGCGTTGTGCATTGTGATGAGAAGGGCAGGGAGCATTTTGATGACAGGGTCATGGAGCAATTTGATGAAAAGTGTCATGGAACATTTTGATGACAGGTGTTATGGAACATTGTGATTTCAGGTATCATCGAACATTGTGATGATAAGTGCATGTAGCATTGTGATGACAGGAGTCATGGAACATTGTGATGACAGGGGTGAGGGAATATTGTGACAAATAGTGATGTAGAATTGTGATATCAGTGGTGAGAGAGCATTTTGATGAGAAATGCATGGAGCATTGTGATGACAAAGGTCATGAAGCATTGTGATGGCTGGAGTCACGGAGCATTGTGATGACAGGGGTCATGGAGCATTGTGATGACAAGGGCATGGAGCATTGTGATGACAGTGGCATGGAGCATTGGTATGACAAGTTTCAAAGATTATTGTGATGAGAGTGGGAATGGTGCATTGTGATGACAAGGGCATGGGGCTTTGTGATGATAAGGTCATGGAGTATTGTGAAGACAGGTGTCAGGGAGCATTGTGATGACATATGTCATGGTCCATGGCGATGACAATGGCATGGAGCTTTGTGATACCAAATGAAATGGAGGATTGTGATGACAAATATAATGGAGCATTGTGATGATTAGGGTTTGGAGCATTATGATGACAAGGGCCATTGAAAATTTTGATGACAAGGTCGTGAAGCATTGTGATGACAAGGTCCTGGAGCACTGTGATGACAAAACCATGGAGCCTTGTGATGACAAGTCTCATGGAGCATACTGATTAAAAGGGGAAAGGAACATTGTGATGACAGGGGTCATGGAGCATTGTGATGATATTGGCAATTGAGCATTGTGATGAGAACGTCGTGGAGCATTGGGCTGAAAATGTTCATGGATTATTGTGATGAGAGTGGTCATGGAGCATTGTGATGACAAGGGAATGGATCATGGTGATGTCAAGGTCCTGGAATATTGTGATGAGAAGACCATGGAGACTTGTGATGGCAAGTCTCATGGAGCATTCTGATGAAAATGGGCATGGAGCATTGTGATTACAGGGGTGTTGGAGCATTGTTATGAGTAGGGCATAGAGCATTGTGATGAGAAGGCCATGGAGCATTCTGATGACATGCGTCATGGAGTTTTGTGATGACAAGGTCATGGAGCATTGTGATTACAGGGACCTTGGAGCATTGTGATGAAATGGTCATGAATCATTGTGATGAAAAATGCATGGAAACTTGTCATGACAGGGTTCAAGGAGCATACTGACGACAAGGGTCAGGGAGCATTGTGATGACAAGTGTATTGAGCATTGTGATGACAAAGATCATGGAGCATTGTGATGAGAAGACCATGGATAATTGTGATGATGAGCGTCATGGGGTGTTGTGATGATACGTGTTATGCAACATTGTGATCACAAGGGTTTGGAGCATTATGATGACAGAGGTCATGCAGAATATTGATTTCTTTGTGATGAAAATAGCCTGAAGCATTATGATGATGTTCATGGTGCATTGTGATGACAGGGTTCATGGAGCACTGAGATGAAAAGAGGCATGGAGCATTGTGATTACAAGGGTCTTGGAGAATTGTGATGACAGATTTCATGGAGAATTGAGATGAAATGGGGCAAGGAGCATTGTGATGACAAGGGCATGGAGCATTGTGATGAGAAAGCCAAGGAACATTCTGATGACATGCGTCATGGAGCTTTGTGATGACCAGGGCATGGAGCATTGTGATATCAGGGGTCTTGAGCATTGTGATGAGAATTATCATGGAAGCTTGTGATGACTAGGCCGTGGATCATTGTGATGGCAGGTGTCATGGTGCATTGTTATGACAGGGGTAATGGAGCATTGTGATGAGAAGGGTATGGAATTGTGGTCTGAAATGTTTCATGGATTATTGTGATGAGAGTGGGCATGGAGCATTGTGATGACAAGGGCACGGAACACTGTGATACATGGGTCATGCAGGACTGTAATGACAAGGGCATGGAGCATTGTGATGAGAAGGTCATCGAGCATTGTGATGACAAGTGTCATGGAGCTGTGTGATGACAAGGGCATGGAGCAATGTGATGAGAGGGTTCATGGAGCATTGTGATGACAATGACATGGAGCATTGTGATGCCAAGGGTCTTGGAGCTTTGTGATGACAAGTCATGGAGCATTTTGATGAGAAGGGCATAGAGCAGTTTGATGACCGGCTCATGCCGCAATTTGATAAAAAGTGTAATGGAACATTTTGATGGCAGTGGTTATACAACATTGTGATGGCAGGGGTCTTGGAGCTTTGGGATGGAAAGGGTCATGGATCATTTTGATGACAGGGCTTATGGAATATTGTGATGGCAGGGGTCATGGAACATTGTGATGATAAGGGGATGTAGCATTGTGATGACAGTGTCATGGAACATTGTGATTACAAGGATGAGGGTGTATTGTGATGACTAGTGATGGAACATTGTGATATCTCTGGTGAGAGAGCATTTTGATGGGAAGTGCATGGACCATTGTGATTACAAGGTTTATGGAGCATTGCAATGACAAGGTTTGGAACGTTGTGATGAAATGCGCGTGGCACATTGTGATGACAATGGTCATGGAGCATTGTTCTGACAAAGACATGGAGCATTGTGATGACAAGTTTCTCAGAGAATTGTGATGAAAAGTTCATGGAGCATTGTGGTTACAAAGGTCACAGAGCGTTGTGATGACGCCGGCATGGACCACTGTGATGACAAACGTTATGAAGCATTGTGATGACTGGAGTCACGGAGCATTGTGATGACAGGGGTCATGGAGCATTGTGATGACAAGGGCATGGAGCATTGTGATGACAGTGGCATGGAGCATTGGTCTGACAAGTTTCATAGATTATTGTGATGAGAGTGGGCATGGTGCATTGTGATGACAAGGGCATGGAGCATTATGATGATAAGGTCATGTAGTATTGTGAAGACAGGTGTCAGGGAGCATTGTGATGACATATGTCATCGTCCATGGCGATGACAATGGCATGGAGCTTTGTGATACCAAATGTAATGGAGGATTGTGATGACAAATATAATGGAGCATTGTGATGATTAGGGTTTGGAGCATTATGATGACAAGGGCCATTGAAAATTTTGATGACAAGGTCGTGAAGCATTGTGATGACAAGGTCCTGGAGCCTTGTGATGACAAAACCATGGAGCCTTGTGATGACTAGTCTCATGGAGCATACTGATTAAAAGGGGAATGGAGCATTGTGATTACAGGGGTCTTGGAACATTGTGAAGACAAGGGCAGGGATCATTGTGAGGAGAAGACCAAGGAGCATTCTGATGGCATGCGTCATTGAGCTTTGTGATGACAATGGCATGGACCATTGTGATTACATGGGACTTGGAGCAATGTGATGAAAAGGGCATGGATCATTGTGATGAAAAAGGCATGGAGCCTTGTCATGACAGGGTTCAAGGAGCATACAGACAACAAGGGTCAGGGAGCATGTTGATGACAGGTGTATTGAGCATTGTGATGACGAAGGTCATGGAGCATTGTGATGAGAAGACCATGGATAATTGTGATGACGAGCATCCTGGGGCATTGTGATGACAAGTGTTATGGAATATTGTGATCACAAGGGTTTGGAGCATTGTTATGACAGAGGTCATGGAACATTTTGATTTCATTGTTATGACAATAGCATGAAGCATTATGATGATGGGCATGGTGCATTGTGATGACAGGGTTCATGGATCATTGAGATGAAAAGGGGCATAGAGCATTGTGATTACAGTGTTCTTGGAGCATTGTGATGAGAAGGGTCATGGAGCCTTGTGATGACAAGGCCATGGAACATCGTGATGTCAGGGGTCATGGAGCATTGTTATGACAGGTGTAATGGAGCTTTGTGATGGCAAGGGCTTGGAGCATTGTGATGAGAAGGCCATGGAGCATTCTGATGACACGTGTCATGGAGCTATGTGAAGACAAGGGCATGGAGCAATGTGATGAGAGGGTTCATGGAGCATTGTGATGACAATGACATGGAGCATTGTGATGCCAAGGGTCTTGGAGCTTTGTGATGACAAGTCATGGAGCATTTTAATGAGAAGGGCAGGGAACATTTTGATGACCGGGTCATGCAGCAATTTGATATAAAGTGTAATGGAACATTTTGATGACAGGGCTTATGGAACATTGTGATGGCAGGGGTCATGGAACATTGTGATGATAAAGGGATGTAGCATTGTGATGACAGTGTCATGGAACATTGTGATTACATGGTCGAGGGTGTATTGTGATGACTAGTGATGGAACATTGTGATATTTCTGGTGAGAGAGCATTTTGATGAGAAGTGCATGGACCATTGTGATTACAAGGTTTAAGAAGCATTGCAATGACAAGGTTTGGAACGTTGTGATGAAATGCGCGTGGCACATTGTGATGACAATGGTCATGGAGCATTGTTCTGACAAAGACATGGAGCATTGTGATGACAAGTTTCTCAGAGAATTATGATGAAAAGTTCATGGAGCATTGTGGTTACAAAGGTCACAGAGCCTTGTGATGACGCGGGCATGGACCATTGTGATGACAAACGTTATGAAGCATTGTGATGACTGGAGTCATGGAGCATTGTGATGACAGGGGTCATGGAGCATTGTGATGACAAGGGCATGGAGCATTGTGATGACAGTGGCATGGAGCATTGGTCGGACAAGTTTCATAGATTATTGTGATGAGAGTGGGCATGGTGCATTGTGATGACAAGGGCATGGAGCATTGTGATGATAAGGTCATGGAGTATTGTGAAGACAGGTGTCAGGGAGCATTGTGATGACATATGTCATGGTCCATGGCGATGACAATGGCATGGAGCTTTGTGATACCAAATGTAATGGAGGATTGTGATGACAAATATAATGGAGCATTGTGATGATTAGGGTTTGGAGCATTATGATGGCGAGGGCCATTGAAAATTGTGATGACAACGTCGTGAAGCATTGTGATGACAAGGTCCTGGAGCATTTGATGACAAAACCATGGAGCCTTGTGATGACAAGTCTCATGGAGCATACTGATGAAAAGGGGAATGGAGCATTGTGATTACAGGGGTCTTGGAACATTGTGAAGACAAGGGCAGGGAGCATTGTGAGGAGAAGACCAAGGAGCATTCTGATGGCATGCGTCATTGAGCTTTGTGATGACAATGGCATGGACCATTGTGATTACATGGGACTTGGAGCATTGTGATGTAAAGGGCATGGATCATTGTGATGAAAAAGGCATGGAGCCTTGTCATGACAGGGTTCAAGGAGCATACAGACAACAAGTGTCAGGGAGCATGTTGATGACAGGTGTATTGAGCATTGTGATGACGAAGGTCATGGAGCATTGTGATGAGAAGACCATGGATAATTGTGATGAAGAGCCTCATGGGGCATTGTGATGACAAGTGTTATGGAATATTGTGATCAAAAGGGTTTGGAGCATTGTTATGACAGAGGTCATGGAACATTTTGATTTCGTTGTTATGACAATAGCATGAAGCATTATGATGATGGGCATAGTGAATTGTGATGACAGGGTTCATGGATCATTGAGATGAAAAGGGGCATAGAGTATAGTGATTACAGTGTTCTTGGAGCATTGTGATGAGAAGGGTCATGGAGCCTTGTGATGAAAAGGCCATGGAACATCGTGATCACAGGGGTCATGGAGCATTGTTATGACAGGGGTAATGGAGCATTGTGATGAGAATGCCATGGCGCATTCTGATGACATGTGTCATGGAGCTATGTGAAGACAAGGGCATGGAGCAATGTGATGAGAGCGTTCATGGAGCATTGTGATGACAATGACATGGAGCATTGTGATGCCAAGGGTCATGGATCTTTGTGATGACAAAGGTCATGGAGCATTTTGATGGCAAGTGGGTTGGGCATTGTGATGAGAAGGGCAGGGAGCATTGTGCTGACAGGGTCCTGAAGCAATTATATGAAAAGTGGCATGGAACATTTTGATGACAGTTATTATGGAACATTGTGATGTCAGGGGTCATCGAACATTGTGATGATAAGTGCATGTAGCATTGTGATGACAGGAGTCATGGAACATTGTGATGACAGGGGTGATGGAGTATTGTGACAAATAGTGATGTAGCATTGTGATATCGGTGGTGAGAGAGCATTTTGATGAGAAGTGCGTGGATCATTGTGATGAAAAATTTTATGGAGCATTGTGATGACAATGTTGTGGAGCACTGTGATGACAAGCGCATGGTGCATTGTGATGACATGTGTCATGGAGCATTGTGCTGACAAGGGCATGGAGCATTGTGATGATAAGGGTGATGGAGCATTGTGCTGAGAAAGGCATAGAGCATTGTGATAACAAGTGTCAAAGAGCATTGTGATGAAGAGTTCATGGAGCCTTGTGGTTAAAAAGGTCACAGAGACTGTTGATGACGATGGCATGGACCATTGTGATGACAAAGGTCATGAAGCATTGTGATGACTGTAGTCAGGGAACATTGTGATGACAGGGGTCATGGAGCATTGTGATAACAAGGGCATGGAGCATTGTGATGACAAGGGCATGGAACATTGGTCTAATAAATTTCATGGAGTATTGCGATGAGATTTGGAATGGCACACTGTGATGACAAGGGCATGGAGCATTGTGATGACCAGGTCATGCCGTATTGTGAAGACAGGTGTCAGGGAGCATTGTGATCACATATGTAATGGACCATTGTGATGAGGATGGCATGGAGCATTGTGCTGCCAATTGTCAGGGAGGATTTTGATGACAAAGGTAATGGAGCATTGTGATGACAATGGCTTGGAGCATTGTGATGACAAGGGTCAGGGAGCATTGTGCTGACAAGTGCATGGAGAATTGTGATGACAAGGATCATGGAGCATTCTGATGACAAGCTTGTGGAGTATTTTGATGACAATGGCATGGAGCATTGTGAGGAAAACGGCATGGGGCATTGTGATGAAAATGGCATAGAGCCTTTTCATGACAGGTTTCAAGGAGCATTCTGATTACAAGTGTCAGGGAGCATTGTGATATCAAGTGTATTGAGAATTGTGGTGACAATGTTCATGGAGCATTGTGATGAAAAGGGCATGGAGTATTGTGATGACAGGCATCATGGAGCGTTGTGATGACAAGTGTTATGGAACATTGTGATCAAAAGGGTTTGGAGCATTGTGATGACAGAGGTCATGGATCATTTTGATTTCAAGGAGCATGGAGCATTGTGATGACAAGAGCATGAAGCAATGTGATCCCAAGGTTCATAGAGGATTGTGATGACAATGGAAATGGAGTATTGTGATGACAAACGCATAGATCATTATAATGACAAGGTCATGTAGCATTTTGCTGACAAAGGCATGGAGCATTGTGATGACATGTGTCATGGAGCACTGTGATGACAAGCTTCAAGGAGCACTGTGAATACAGGGGTCATGGAGCATTGGGATGACAAGGCATTGATCTTTGTGATAACAAGGTTCATGGAGCACTGGGCTGAAAATGTTCATGAAGAGTTGTGATGACAGGTGTCATGGAGCATTGTGATGACAAGGGAATGGAGCATTGTGATGACAAGAGTACTGGATCATTGTGTTGTCAGGTGTCATGGTGTTTTGTGATGACAGTGGTCATGGAGCATTGTGATGATATTGGCAATGGAGCATTGTGATGGGAAGGTCGTGGAGCATTGGGCTGAAAATGTTCATGGATTATTGTGATGACAGGGGTCATGGAGCATTGTGATGACAAGGGAATGGATCATGGTGATGTCAAGGTCCTGGAACATTGTGATGAGAAGACCATGGAGACTTGTGATGGCAAGTCTCATGGAGCATTCTGATGAAAATGGGCATGGAGCATTGTGATTACAGGGGTGTTGGAGCATTGGTATGACTAGGGCATAGAGCATTGTGATGAGAAGGCCATGGAGCATTCTGATGACATGCGTCATGGAGGTTTGTGATGACAAGGTCATGGAGCATTGTGATTACAGGGACCTTGGAGCATTGTGATGAAATGGTCATGGATCATTGTGATGAAAAATGCATGGAAACTAGTCATGACAGGGTTCAAGGAGCATACTGACAACAAGGGTAAGGGAGCATTGTGATGACAAGGCCATGGAACATCGTGATGGCAGGGGTCATGGAGCATTGTTATGACTGGGGTAATGGAGCATTGTGATGGCCACGGCTTGGAGCATTGTGATGAGAACGCCATGGAGCATTCTGATGACATGTGTCATGGAGCTATGTGAAGACAAGGGCATGGAGCAATGTGATGAGAGCGTTCATGGAGCATTGTGATGACAATGACATGGAGCATTGTGATGCCAAGCGTCATGGATCTTTGTGATGACAAAGGTCATGGAGCATTTTGATGGCAAAGGCGTTGTGCATTGTGATGAGAAGGGCAGGGAGCATTCTGATGACAGGGTCATGGAGCAATTTGATGAAAAGTGTCAAGGAATATTTTGATGACAGGTGTTATGGAACATAGTGATTTCAGGGATCATCGAACATTGTGATGATAAGTGCATGTAGCATTGTGATGACAGGAGTCATGGAACATTGTGATGACAGGGGTGAGGGAGTATTGTGACAAATAGTGATGTAGCATTGTGATATCAGTGGTGAGAGAGCATTTTGATGAGAAATGCATGGAGCATTGTGATGACAAATTTTATGGAGCATTGTGATGACAATGTTGTGGAGCACTGTGATGACAAGCGCTTGGTGCACTGTGCTGACAAGCGCATCGAGCATTGTGATGACAAGTGTCATGGAGCATTGTGCTGAGAAAGGCATAGAGCATTGTGATGACAAGGGTCAAAGAGCATTGTGATGAAAAGTTCATGGAGCATTGTGGTTAAAATGGTCACAGAGACTGTTGATGACGAGGGCATGGACCATTGTGATGACAAAGGTCATGAAGCATTGTGATGGCTGGAGTCACGGAGCATTGTGATGACAGGGGTCATGGAGCATTGTGATTACAAGGGCATGGAGCATTGTGATGACAGTGGCATGGAGCATTGGTCTGACAAGTTTCAAAGATTATTGTGATGAGAGTGGGAATGGTGCATTGTGATGACAAGGGCATGGAGCTTTGTGATGATAAGGTCATGGAGTATTGTGAAGACAGGTGTCAGGGAGCATTGTGATGACATATGTCATGGTCCATGGCGATGACAATGGCATGGAGCTTTGTGATACCAAATGCAATGGAGGATTGTGATGACAAATATAATGGAGCATTGTGATGATTAGGGTTTGGAGCATTATGATGACAAGGGCCATTGAAAATTTTGATGACAAGGTCGTGAAGCATTGTGATGACAAGGTCCTGGAGCACTGTGATGACAAAACCATGGAGCCTTGTGATGACAAGTCTCATGGAGCATACTGATTAAAAGGGGAAAGGAACATTGTGATTACAGGGGTCATGGAGCATTGTGCTGAGAAAGGCATAGAGCATTGTGATGACAAGGGTCAAATAGCATTGTGATGAAAAGTTCATGGAGCATTGTGTTTAAAAAGGTCACAGAGACTGTTGATGACGAGGGCATGGAACATTGTGATGACAAAGTTCATGAAGCATTGTGACGACTGGAGTCACGGAGCATTGTGATGACAGGGGTCATGGAGCATTGTGATAACAAGGGCATGGAGCATTGTGATGACAAGGGCATGGAACATTGGTCTAATAAATTTCATGGAGTATTGCGATGAGAGTTGAAATGGCACACTGTGATGACAAGGGCATGGAGCATTGTGATGACCAGGTCATGCCATATTGGGAAGACAGGTGTCAGGGAGCATTGTGATCACATATGTAATGGCCCACTGTGATGAGGATGGCATGGAGCATTGTGATGCCATGTGTCAGGGAGGATTCTGATGACAAAGTAATGGAGCATTGTGATGACAATGGCTTGGAGCATTGTGATGACAAGGGTCAGGGAGCATTGTGCTGACAAGTGCATGGAGAATTGTGATGACAAGGGTCATGGAGCATTCTGATGACGAGCTTGTGGAGTATTTTGATGACAATGACATGGAGAATTGTGATGAAAATTGCATGGGGCATTGTGATGAAAAAGGCATGGAGCCTTTCCGTGACAGGATTCAAGGAGCATTCTGATGACAAGTGTCAGGGAACATTGTGATGACAAGTGTATTGAGAATTGTGGTGACAATGATCATGGAGCATTGTGATGAAAAGGGCATGGAGTATTGTGATGACAGGCATCATGGAGCGTTGTGATGACAAGTGTTATGGAACATGGTGATCAGAAGGGTTTGGAGCATTGTGATGACAGAGGTCATGGATCATTTTGATTTCAAGGAGCATGGAGCATTGTGATGACAAGGGCATGAATCAATGTGATCCCAAAGTTCATGGAGGATTGTGATGACAATGGAAATGGAGTATTGTGATGACAAGTGCATAGAGCATTGTAATGACAAGGTCATGTAGCATTTTGCTGACAAAGGCATGGAGCATTGTGATGACATGTGTCATGGAGCTCTGTGAGGACAAGCGTCAAGGAGCATTGTGAATACAGGGATCATGGAGCATTGGGATGACAAGGGCATGGATCCTTTTGATGGCAAGGGTCATGGAGCACTGGGCTGAAAATGTTCATGGAGAGTTGTGATGACAGGTGTCATGGAGCATTGTGATGACAAGGGAATGAAGCATTGTGATGACAAGAGTCCTGGATCATTGTGTTGTCAGGTGTCATGGAGTGTTGTGATGACAGTGGTCATGGAGCATTGTGATGATATTGGCAATGGAGCATTGTGATGAGAAGGTCGTGGAGCATTGGGCTGAAAATGTTCATGGATTATTGTGATGAGAGTGGTCATGGAGCATTGTGATGACAAGGGAATGGATCATTGTGATGTCAAGGTCCTGGAACATTGTGATGAGAAGACCATGGAGACTTGTGATGGCAAGTCTCATGGAGCATTCTGATGAAAATGGGCATGGAGCATTGTGATTACAGGGGTGTTGGAGCATTGTTATGACTAGGGCATAGAGCATTGTGATGAGAAGTCCATGGAGCATTCTGATGACATGCGTCATGGAGTTTTGTGATGACAAGGTCAGGGAGCATTGTGATTACAGGGACCTTGGAGCATTGTGATGAAATGGTCATGAATAATTGTGATGAAAAATGCATGGAAACTTGTCATGACAGGGTTCAAGGAGCATACTGACGACAAGGGTCAGGGAGCATTGTGATGACAAGTGTATTGAGCATTGTGATGACAAAGATCATAGAGCATTGTGATGAGAAGACCATGGATAATTGTGATGATGAGTGTCATGGGGTGTTGTGATGATACGTGTTATGCAACATTGTGATCACAAGGGTTTGGAGCATTATGATGACAGAGGTCATGCAGAATATTGATTTCTTTTTGATGAAAATAGCCTGAAGCATTATGATGATGTTCATGGTGCATTGTGATGACAGGGTTCATGGAGCACTGAGATGAAAAGGGGCATGGAGCATTGTGATTACAAGGGTCTTCGAGCATTGTGATGACAGATTTCATGGAGAATTGAGATGAAATGGGGCAAGGAGCATTGTGATGACAAGGGTCTTGGAGCATTGTGATGACAAGGGCATGGAGCATTGTGATGAGAAGGCCAAGGAACATTCTGATGACATGCGTCATGGAGCTTTGTGATGACCAGGGCATGTAGCATTGTGATATCAGGGGTCTTGAGCATTGTGATGAGAATTATTATGGAAGCTTGTGATGACTAGGCCGTGGATCATTGTGATGGCAGGTGTCATGGTGCATTGTTATGACAGGGGTAATGGAGCATTGTGATGAGAAGGGTATGGAATTGTGGTCTGAAATGTTTCATGGATTATTGTGATGAGAGTGGGCATGGAGCATTGTGATGAAAAGGGCACGGAACACTGTGATACATGGGTCATGCAGGACTGTAATGACAAGGGCATGGAGCATTGTGATGAGAAGGTCATCGAGCATAGTGATGACAAGTGTCATGGAGCTGTGTGATGACAACGGCATGGAGCAATGTGATGAGAGGGTTCATGGAGCATTGTGATGACAATGACATGGAGCATTGTGATGCCAAGTGTCTTGGAGCTTTGTGATGACAAGTCATGGAGCATTTTGATGAGAAGGGCATGGAGCAGTTTGATGACAGGCTCATGCCGCAATTTGATAAATGTGTAATGGAACATTTTGATGGCAGTGGTTATAGAACATTGTGATGGCAGGGGTCTTGGAGCTTTGGGATGGAAAGGGTCATGGATCATTTTGATGACAGGGCTTATGGAATATTGCGATGGCAGGGGTCATGGAACATTGTGATGATAAGGGGATGTAGCATTGTGATGACAGTGTCATGGAACATTGTGATTACAAGGATGAGGGTGTATTGTGATGAATAGTGATGGAACATTGTGATATCTCTGGTGAGAGAGCATTTTGATGAGAAGTGCATGGACCATTGTGATTACAAGGTTTATGGAGCATTGCAATGACAAGGTTTGGAACGTTGTGATGAAATGCGCGTGGCACATTGTGATGACAATGGTCATGGAGCATTGTTCTGACAAACACATGGAGCATTGTGATGACAAGTTTCTCAGAGAATTGTGATGAAAAGTTCATGGAGCATTGTGGTTACAAAGGTCACAGAGCCTTGTGATGACGCGGGCATGGACCACTGTGATGACAAACGTTATGAAGCATTGTGATGACTGGAGTCACGGAGCATTGTGATGACAGGGCTCATGGAGCATTGTGATGACAAGGGCATGGAGCATTGTGATGACAGTGGCATGGAGCATTGGTCGGACAAGTTTCATAGATTATTGTGATGAGAGTGGGCATGGTGCATTGTGATGACAAGGGCATGGAGCATTGTGATGATAAGGTCATGGAGTATTGTGAAGACAGGTGTCAGGGAGCATTGTGATGACATATGTCATGGTCCATGGCGATGACAATGGCATGGAGATTTGTGATACCAAATGTAATGGAGGATTGTGATGACAAATATAATGGAGCATTGTGATGATTAGGGTTTGGAGCATTATGATGACAAGGGCCATTCAAAATTTTGATGACAAGGTCGTGAAGCATTGTGATGACAAGGTCCTGGAGCCTTGTGATGACAAAACCATGGAGGCTTGTGATGACAAGTCTCATGGAGCATACTGATTAAAAGGGGAATGGATCATTGTGATTACAGGGGTCTTGGAACATTGTGAAGACAAGGGCAGGGAGCATTGTGAAGAGAAGACCAAGGAGCATTCTGATGGCATGCGTCATTGAGCTTTGTGATGACAATGGCATGGACCATTGTGATTACATGGGATTTGGAGCAATGTGATGAAAAGGGCATGAATCATTGTGATGAAAAAGGCATGGAGCCTTGTCATGACAGGGTTCAAGGAGCATACAGACAACAAGTGTCAGGGAGCATGTTGATGACAGGTGTATTGAGCATTGTGATGACGAAGGTCATGGAGCATTGTGATGAGAAGACCATGGATAATTGTGATGATGAGCATCCTGGGGCATTGTGATGACAAGTGTTATGGAATATTGTGATCACAAGGGTTTGGAGCATTGTTATGACAAAGGTCATGGAACATTTTGATTTCATTGTTATGACAATAGCATGAAGCATTATGATGATGGGCATGGTGCATTGTGATGACAGGGTTCATGGATCATTGAGATGAAAAGGGGCATAGAGCATTGTGATTACAGTGTTCTTGGAGCATTGTGATGAGAAGGGTCATGGAGCCTTGTGATGACAAGGCCATGGAACATCGTGATGTCAGGGGTCATGGAGCATTGTTATGACAGGTGTAATGGAGCTTTGTGATGGCAAGGGCTTGGAGCATTGTGATGAGAAGGCCATGGAGCATTCTGATGACACGTGTCATGGAGCTATGTGAAGACAAGGGCATGGAGCAATGTGATGAGAGCGTTCATGGAGCATTGTGATGACAATGACATGGAGCATTGTGATTCCAAGGGCCATGGATCTTTGTGATGACAAAGGTCATGGAACATTTGGATGGCAAGGGCGTTGTGCATTGTGATGAGAAGGGCAGGGAGCATTCTGATGACAGGGTCATGGAGCAATTTGATGAAAAGTGTCATGGAACATTTTGATGACAGGTTTTATGGAATATTGTGATTTCAGGGGTCATCGTACATTGTGATGATAAGTGCATGTAGCATTGTGATGACAGGAGTCATGGAACATTGTGATGACAGGGGTGAGGGAGTATTGTGACAAATAGTGATGTAGCATTGTGATATCAGTGGTGAGAGAGCATTTTGATGAGAAGTGCATGGAGCATTGTGATGACAAATTTTATGGAGCATTGTGATGACAATGTTGTGGAGCACTGTGATGACAAGCGCATGGTGCATTGTGATGACATGTGTCATGGAGCATTGTGCTGACAAGCGCATGGAGCATTGTGATGACAAGGGTCATGGAGCATTGTGCTGAGAATGGCATAGAGCATTGTGATAACAAGGGTCAAAGAGCATTGTGATGAAAAGTTCATGGAGCATTGTGGTTAAAAAGGTCACAGAGACTGTTGATGACGAGGGCATGGACCATTGTGATGACAAAGTTCATGAGGCACTGTGATGACTGGAGTCACGGAGCATTGTGAAGACAGTTGTCAGGGAGCATTGTGATGACATATGTCATGGTCCATGGCGATGACAATGGCATGGAGCTTTGTGATACCAAATGTAATGGAGGATTTTGATGACAAATATAATGGAGCATTGTGATGATTAGGATTTGGAGCATTATGATGACAAGGGCCATTGAAAATTTTGATGACAAGGTCGTGAAGCATTGTGATGACAAGGTCCTGGAGCATTGTGATGACAAAACCATGGAGCCTTGTGATGACAAGTCTCATGGAGCATACTGATGAAAAGGGGAATGGAGCATTGTGATTACAGGGGTCTTGGAACACTGTGAAGACAAGGGCAGGGAGCATTGTGAGGAGAAGATCAAGGAGCATTCTGATGGCATGCGTCATTGAGCTTTGTGATGACAATGGAACGGACCATTGTGATTACATGGGACTTGGAGCATTGTGATGAAAAGGGCATGGATCATTGTGATGAAAAAGGCATGGAGCCTTGTCATGACAGGGTTCAAGGAGCATACAGACAACAAGTGTCAGGGAGCATGTTGATGACAAGTGTATTGAGCATTGTGATGACAAAGATCATGGAGCATTGTGATGAGAAGACCATGGATAATAGTGATGATGAGCGTCATGGGGTGTTGTGATGATACGTGTTATGCAACATTGTAATCACAAGGGTTTGGAGCATTATGATGACAGAGGTCATGCAGAATATTGATTTCATTGTGATGACAATAGACTGAAGCATTATGATGATGGGCATGGAGCATTGTGATGACAGGGTTCATGGAGCATTGAGATGAAAAGGGGCATGGAGCATTGTGATTACAAGGGTCTTGGAGCATTGTGATGACAGATTTCATGGAGCATTGAGATGAAATGGGGCATGGAGCATTGTGATGACAAGGGTCTTGGAGCATTGTGATGACAAGGGCAAGGATCATTGTAATGAGAAGGCCATGGAACATTCTGATGACATGCGTCATGGAGCTTTGTGATGACCAGGGCATGGAGCATTGTGATATCAGTGGTCTTGAGCATTGTGATGAGAATTATCATGGAAACTTTTGATGACTAGGCCGTGGATCATTGTGATGGCAGGTGTCATTGTGCATTGTTATGACAGGGGTAATGGAGCATTGTGATGAGAAGGGTATGGAACTTTGGTCTGAAATATTTCATGGATTATTGTGATGAGAGTGGGCATGGAGCATTGTGATGACAAGGGCACGGAACACTGTGATACATGGGTCATGCAGGACAGTTATGACAAGGGCATGGAGCATTGTGATGAGAAGGGCAACGAGCATTGTGATGACAAGTGTCATGGAGCTTTGTGATGACAAGGGCATGGAGCAATGTGATGAGAGGGTTCATGGAGCATTGTGATGACAATGACATGGAGCATTGTGATGCCAAGGGTCTTGGAGCTTTGTGATGACAAGTCATGGAGCATTTTGATGAGAAGGGCAGGGACCATTTTGATGACCGGGTCATGCAGCAATTTGATAAAATGTGTAATGGAACATTTTGATGGCAGGGGTTATAGAACATTGTGATGGCAGGGGTCTTGGAGCTATGGGATGGAAAGGGTCATGGAGCATTTTGATGACAGGGCTTATGGAACATTGTGATGGCAGGGGTCATGGAACATTGTGATGATAAGGGGATGTAGCATTGTGATGACAGTGTCATGGAACATTGTGATTACAAGGATGAGGGTGTATTGTGATGACTAGTGATGGAACATTGTGATATCTCTGGTGAGAGAGCATTTTGATGAGAAGTGCATGGACCATTGTGATTACAAGGTTTATGGAGCATTGCAATGACAAGGTTTGGAACGTTGTGATGAAATGTGCGTGGCACATTGTGATGACAATGTTCATAGAGTACTGTTCTGACAAAGACATGGAGCATTGTGATGACAAGTTTCTCAGAGAATTGTGATGAAAAGTTCATGGAGCATTGTGGTTACAAAGGTCACAGAGCCTTGTGATGACGCGGTCATGTACCATTGTGATGACAAACGTTATGAAGCATTGTGATGACTGGAGTCACGGAGCATTGTGATGGCAGGGGTCATGGAGCATTGTGATGACAAGGGCATGGAAAATTGTGATGACAGTGGCATGGAGCATTGGTCTGACAAGTTTCATAGATTATTGTGATGAGAGTGGGCATGGTGCATTGTGATGACAAGAGCATGGAGCATTATGATAATAAGGTCATGGAGTATTGTGAAGACAGGTGTCAGGGAGCATTGTGATGACATATGTCATGGTCCATGGCGATGACAATGGCATGGAGCTTTGTGATACCAAATGTAATGGAGGATTGTGATGATAAATATAATGGAGCATTGTGATGATTAGGGCTTGGAGCATTATGATGACAAGGGCCATTGAAAATTTTGATGACCAGTTCGTGAAGCATTGTGATGACAAGGTCCTGGAGCATTGTGATGACAAAACCATGGAGCCTTGTGATGACAAGTCTCATGGAGCATACTGATTAAAAGGGGAATGGAGCATTGTGATTACAGGGGTCTTGGAACATTGGGAAGACAAGGGCAGGGAGCATTGTGAAGAATAGACCAAGGAGCATTCTGATGGCACGCGTCATTGAGCTTTGTGATGACATTGGCATGGACCATTGTGATTACATGGGACTTGGAGCATTGTGATGAAAAGGGCATGGATCATTGTGATGAAAAAGGCATGGAGCCTTGTCATGACAGGGTTCAAGGAGCATACAGACAACAAGTGTCAGGGAGCATGTTGATGACAAGTGTATTGAGCATTGTGATGACGAAGGTCATGGAGCATTGTGATGAGAAGACCATGGATAATTGTGATGACGAGCATACTGGGGCATTGTGATGACAAGTGTTATGGAATATTGTGATCACAAGGGTTTGGAACATTGTTATGACAGAGGTCATGGAACATTCTGATTTCGTTGTTATGACAATAGCATGAAGCATTATGATGATGGGCATAGTGCATTGTGATGACAGGGTTCATGGATCATTGAGATGAAAAGGGGCATAGAGCATTGTGATTACAGTGTTCTTGGAGCATTGTGATGAGAAGGGTCATGGAGCCTTGTGATGACAAGTCCATGGAACATCGTGATGGCAGGGTTCATGGAGCATTGTTATGACAGGGGTAATGGAGCATTGTGATGGCAAGGGCTTGGAGCATTGTGATGAGAAGGCCATGGAGAATTCTGATGACATGTGTCATGGAGCTATGTGAAGACAAGGGCATGGAGCAATGTGATGAGAGCGTTCATGGAGCACTGTGATGACAATGACATGGAGCATTGTGATGCCAAGTGTCATGGATCTTTGTGATGACAAATGTCATGGAGCATTTTGATGGCAAGGGCGTTGTGCATTGTGATGAGAAGGGCAGTTAGCATTCTGATGACAGGGTCATGGAGCAATTTGATGAAAAGTGTCATGGAACATTTTGATGAAAGGTGTTATGGAACATTGTGATTTCAGGGGTCATCGAACATTGTGATGATAAGTGCATGTAGCATTGTGATGACGGGAGTCATGGAACATTGTGATGACAGGGGTGAGGGAGTATTGTGACAAATAGTGATGTAGCATTGTGATATCAGTGGTGAGAGAGCATTTTGATGAGAAGTGCATGGAGAATTGTGATGACAAATTGTATGGAGCATGGTGATGACAATGTTGTGGAGCACTGTGATGACAAGTGCATGGTGCATAGTGATGACATGTGTCATGGAGCATTGTGCTGACAAGCGCATGTAGCATTGTGATGACAAGGGTCATGGATCATTGTGATGAAAAGTTCAAGGAGCATTGTGGTTAAAAAGGTCACAGAGACCGTTGATGACGAGGGCATGGACCATTGTGATGACAAAGGTCATGAAGCATTGTGATGACTGGAGTCACGGAGCATTGTGATGACAGGGGTCATGGAGCATTGTGATAACAAGGGCATGGAGCATTTTGATGACAAGGACATGGAACATTGGTCTAATAACTTTCATGGAGTATTTCGATGAGAATTTGATTGGCAAACTGTGATGACAAGGGCATGGAGCATTTTGATGACCAGGTCATGCCGTATTGTGAAGACAGGTGTCAGGGATCATTGTGATCACATATGTAATGACCCATTGTGATGAGGATGGCATGGAGCATTGTGATGCCATGTGTCAGGGAGGATTCTGATGACAAAGGTAATGGAGCATTGTGATGACAATGGCTTGGAGCATTGTGATGACAAGGGTCAGGGAGCATTGTGCTGACAAGTGCATGGAGAATTGTGATGACAAGGGTCATGGAGCATTCTGATGACAAGCTTGTGGAGTATTTTGATGACAATGGCATGGAGCATTGTGATGAAAATGGCATAGGGCATTGTGATGAAAAAGGCATGGAGCCATTTCGTGACAGGGTTCAAGGAGCATTCTGATGACAAGTGTCAGGGAGCATTGTGATGACAAGTGTATTGAGAATTGTGGTGACAAAGGTCATGGAGCATTGTGATGAAAGGGGGATGGAGTATTGTGATGACAGGCATCATGGAGCGTTGTGATGACAAGTGTTATGGAACATTGTGATCACAAGGGTTTGGAGCATTGTGATGACAGAGGTCATGGATCATTTTGATTTCAAGGAGCATGGAGCATTGTGATGACAAGGGCATGAAGCAATGTGATCCCAAAGTTCATGGAGGATTGTGATGACTATGGAAATGGAGTATTGTGATGACAAGCGCATAGAGCATTGTAATGACAAGGTCATGTAGCATTTTGCTGACAAAGGCATGGAGCATTGTGATGACATGTGTCATGGAGCACTGTGATGACAAGCGTCAAGGAGCATTGTGAATACAGGGGTCATGGAGCATTGGGATGACAAGGCATGGATCATTGTGATGACAAGGGTCATGGAGCACTGGGCTGAAAATGTTCTTGGAGAGTTGTGATGACAGGTGCCATGTAGCATTGTGACGACAAGGGAATGGAGCATTGTGATGACAAGAGTCCTGGATCATTGTGTTGTCAGGTGTCATGAAGTGTTGTGGTGACAGTGGTCATCGAGCACTGTGATGATATTGGAAATGGAGCATTGTGATGAGAAGGTCGTGGAGCATTGTGCTGAAAATGTTCATGGATTATTGTGATGACAGGGGTCATGGAGCATTGTGATGACAAGGGAATGGATCATTGTTATGTCAAGGTCCTGGAACATTGTGATGAGAAGACCATGGAGACGTGTGATGGCAAGCCTCATGGAGCATTCTGATGAAAAGGGGCATGGAGCATTGTGATTACAGGGGTCTTGGAGCATTGTTATGACTAGGGCATAGAGCATTGTGATGAGAAGGCCATGGAGCATTCTGATGACATGCGTCATGGAGTTTTGTGATGACAAGGGCATGGAGCATTGTGATTACAGGGACCTTGGAGCATTGTGATGAAATGGTCATGGATCACTGTGATGAAAAATGCATGGAAACTTGTCATGACACGGTTCAAGGAGCATACTGACGACAAGGGTCAGGGAGCATTGTGATGACAAGTGTATTGAGCATTGTGATGACAAAGATCATGGAGCATTGTGATGAGAAGACCATGGATAATTGTGATGATGAGCGTCATGGGGTGTTGTGAAGATACGTGTTATGCAACATTGTAATCACATGGGTTTGGAGCATTATGATGACAGAGGTCATGCAGAATATTGATTTCATTGTGATGACAATAGCCTGAAGCATTATGATGATGAGCATGGTGCATTGTGATGACAGGGTTCATGGAGCATTGAGATGAAAAGCGGCATGGAGCATTGTGATTACAAGGGTCTAGGAGCATTGTGATGACAGATTTCATGGAGCATTGAGATGAAACGGGACATGGAGCATTGTGATGACAAGGGTCTTGGAGCACTGTGATGACAAGGGCAAGGAGCATTGTGAAGACAAGGGCAAAGAGCATTGTGATGAGAAGGCCATGGAACATTCTGATGACGTTCGTCATGGAGATTTGTGATGACCAGGACATGGAGCATTGTGATACCAGGGGTCTTGAGCATTGTGATGAGAATTATCATGGAACCTTTTGATTACTAGGCCGTGGATCCTTGTGATGGCAGGTGTCATGGTGCATAGTTATGACAGGGGTAATGGAGCATTGTGATGAGAAGGGTATGGAACTTTGGTCTGAAATGTTTCATGGATTATTGTGATGAGAGTGGGCATGGAGCATTGTGATGACAAGGGCACGGAACACTGTGATACATGGGTCATGCAGGACTGTAATGACAAGGGCATGGAGCATTGTGATGAGAAGGGCATCGAGCATTGTGATGACAAGTGTCATGGAGCTTTGTGATGACAAGGGCATGGAGCAATGTGATGAGAGGATTCATGGAGCATTGTGATGACAATGACATGGAGCATTGTGATGCCAAGGGTCTTGGAGCTTTGTGATGACAAGTCATGGAGCATTTTGATGAGAAGGGCAGGGACCATTTTGATGACCGGGTCATGCAGCAATTTGATAAAATGTGTAATGGAACATTTTGATGGCAGGGGTTATAGAACATTGTGATGGCAGGGGTCTTGGAGCTTTGGGATGGAAAGGGTCATGGAGCATTTTGTTGACAGGACTTATGGAACATTGTGATGGCAGGGGTCATGGAACATTGTGATGATAAGGGGATGTAGCATTGTGATGACAGTGTCATGGAACATTGTGATTACAAGGATGAGGGTATATTGTGATGACTAGTGGTGGAACATTGTGATATATCTGGTGAGAGAGCATTTTGATGAGAAGTGCATGGACCATTGTGATTACATGGTTTATGGAGCACTGCAATGACAAGGTTTGGAACGTTGTGATGAAATGCGCGTGGCACATTGTGATGACAATGTTCATGGAGCACTGTTCTGACAAAGACATGGAGCATTGTGATGACAAGTTTCTCAGAGAATTGTGATGAAAAGTTCATGGAGCATTGTGGTTACAAAGGTCACAGAGCCTTGTGATGACGCGGGCATGGACCATTGCGATGACAAACGTTATGAAGCATTGTGATGACTGGAGTCACGGAGCAATGTGATGACAGGGGTCATGGAGCATTGTGATGACAAGGGCATGGAGAATTGTGATGACAGTGGCATGGAGCTTTGGTCTGACAAGTTTCATAGACTATTGTGATGAGAGTGGGCATGGTGCATTGTGAAGACAAGGGCATGGAGCATTGTGATGATAAGGTCATGGAGTATTGTGAAGACAGGTGTCAGGGAGCATTGTGATGACATATGTCATGGTCCATGGCGATGACAATGGCATGGAGCTTTGTGATACCAAATGTAATGGAGGATTGTGATGACAAATATAATGGATCATTGTGATGATTAGGGTTTGGAGCATTATGATTACAAAGGCCATTGAAAATTTTGATGACAAGGTCGTGAAGCATTGTGATGACAAGGTCCTGGAGCATTGTGATGACAAAACCATGGAGCCTTGTGATGACAAGTCTCATGGAGCATACTAATTAAAAGGGGAATGGAGCATTGTGATTACAGGGGTCTTGGAACATTGTGAAGACAAGGGCAGGGAGCATTGTGAAGAATAGACCAAGGAGCATTCTGATGGCATGCCTCATTGAGCTTTGTGATGACAATGGCATGGACCATTGTGATTACATGGGACTTGGAGCATTGTGATGAAAAGGGCATGGATCATTGTGATGAAAAAGGCATGGAGCCTTGTCATGACAGGGTTCAAGGAGCATACAGACAACAAGTGTCAGGGAGCATGTTGATGACAAGTGTATTGAGCATTTTGATGACGAAGGTCATGGAGCATTGTGATGAGAAGACCATGGATAATTGTGATGACGAGCATCCTGGGGCATTGTGATGACAAGTGTTATGGAATATTGTGATCACAAGGGTTTGGAACATTGTTATGACAGAGGTCATGGAACATTCTGATTTCGTTGTTATGACAATAGAATGAAGCATTATGATGATGGGCATAGTGCATTGTGATGACAGGGTTCATGGATCATTGAGATGAAAAGGGGCATAGAGCATTGTGATTACAGTGTTCTTGGAGCATTGTGATGAGAAGGGTCATGGAGCCTTGTGATGACAAGGCCATGGAACATCGTGATGGCAGGGGTCATGGAGCATTGTTATGACAGGGGTAATGGAGCATTGTGATGGCAAGGGCTTGGAGCATTGTGATGAGAAGGCCATGGAGCATTCTGATGACATGTGTCATGGAGCTATGTGAAGACAAGGGCATGGAGCAATGTGATGAGAGCGTTCATGGAGCACTGTGATGACAATGACATGGAGCATTGTGATGCCAAGGGTCATGGATATTTGTGATGACAAAGGTCATGGAGCATTTTGATGGCAAGGGCGTTGTGCATTGTGATGACATGTGTCATGGAGCATTGTACTGCCAAGCGCATGGAGCATTGTGATGACAAGGGTCATGGAGCATTGTGCTGAGAAAGGCATAGAGCATTGTGATGACAAGGGTCAAAGAGCATTGTGATGAAAAGTTCATGGAGCATTGTGGTTAAAAAGGTCACAGAGACTGTTGATGACGAGGGCATGGACCATTGTGATGACAAAGGTCATGAAGCATTGTGATGACTGGAGTCACGTAGCATTGTGATGACAGGGTCATGGAGCATTGTGATAAAAAGGGCATGGAGCATTGTGATGGCAAGGGCATGGAACATTGGTCTAATAACTTTCATGGAGTATTGGGATGAGATTTGGAATGGCACACTGTGATGACAAGGGCATGGAGCATTGTGATGACCAGGTCATGCCGTATTGTGAAGACAGGTGTCAGGGAGCATTGTGATCACATATGTAATGGCCCATTGTGATGAGGATGGCATGGAGCATTGTGATGCCAAGTGTCAGGGAGGATTCTGATGACAAAGGTAATGGAGCATTGTGATGACAATGGCTTGGAGCATTGTGATGACAAGGGTCAGGGAGCATTGTGCTGACAAGTGCATGGAGAATTGTGATGACAAGGGTCATGGAGCATTCTGATGACAAGCTTGTGGAGTATTTTGATGACAATGGCATGGAGCATTGTGAAGAAAATGGCATGGGGCATTGTGATGAAAAAGGCATGGAGCCTTTTCGTGACAGTGTTCAAGGAGCATTTTGATGACAAGTGTCAGGGAGCATTGTGATGACAAGTGTATTGAGAATTGTGGTGAAAAAGGTCATGGAGCATTGTGATGACAATTGTATTGAGAATTGTGGTGACAAACCTCATGGAGCATTGTGTTGAAAAGGGCATGGAGTATTGTGATGACAGGCATCATGGAGCGTTGTGATGACAAGTGTTATGGAACATTTTGATCACAAGTGTTTGGAGCATTGTGAAGACAGAGGTCATGGATCATTTTGATTTCAAGGAGCATGGAGCATTGTGAGGACAAGGGCATGAAGCAATGTGATCCCAAAGTTCATGGAGGATTGTGATGACAATGGAAATGGAGTATAGTGATGACAAGTGCATACAGCATTGTAATGACAAGGTCATGTAGCATTTTGCTGACAAAGGCATGGAGCATTGTGATGACAAGGGTCATGGAGCACTGGGCTGAAAATGTTCATGGAGAGTTGTGATGACAGGTGTCATGTAGCATTGTGACGACAAGGGAATGGGGCATTGTGATGACAAGAGTCCTGGATCATTGTGTTGTCAGGTGTCATGGAGTGTTGTGATGACTGTGGTCATGGAGCATTGTGATGATATTGCCAATGGAGCATTGTGATGAGAAGGTCTTGGATCATTGGGCTGAAAATGTTCATGGATTATTTTGATGACAGGGGTCATGGA